>NC_074700.1:24869759-24904759 GCF_029448725.1 Salvelinus fontinalis | reverse complement strand
CACACACTCTCACAACAGACGGACACACTCTCACAACAGACGGACACACTCTCACAACAGACGCACACACTCTCACAACAGACGCACACACTCTCACAACAGACGCACACACTCTCACAACAGACGCACACACTCTCACAACAGACGCACACACTCTCACAACAGACGCACACACTCTCACAACAGACGCACACACTCTCACAACAGACGCACACACTCTCACAACAGACGCACACACTCTCACAACAGACGCACACACTCTCACAACAGACGCACACACTCTCACAACAGACGCACACACACTCACAACAGACGCACACTACAGACTCACACACACAACAGACTCACACACACTCTCACAACAGACACACACACACACACACACACACTCTCACAACAGACACACACACACTCACAACAGACACACACACTCTCACAACAGACACACACACACTCACAACAGACACACACACACACACTTACACTACAGACTCACACACTACAGACTCACACACACTACAGACTCACACACACTACAGACTCACACACACTACAGACTCACACACACTACAGACTCACACACACTACAGACTCACACACACTACAGACTCACACACACTACAGACTCACACACACTACAGACTCACACACACTACAGACTCACACACACTACAGACTCACACACACTACAGACTCACACACACACACACACACTCTCACAACAGACACACACACTCTCACAACAGACACACACACTACAGACTCACACACACAACAGACTCACACACACAACAGACTCACACACACTCTCACAACAGACACACACACTCTCACAACAGACACACACACTCTCACAACAGACACACACACTCTCACAACAGACTCACACACACAACAGACTCACACACACTCTCACAACAGACACACACACTCTCACAACAGACACACACACACACACAACAGACACAGGGCCGGTCAGAGCCCAGACCAACCTACTACCAGAAGGTGCGCGTGTGCAACCACTAACCAGGTTAGCTGAGGCCATGCAGGGACATGCGTCTTTACCAACCGTTTTGGTGACGTTAACTGATCATCTCTCTGTCTCTCTCTCTACAGACTGATGAAGGAAGCTGAGAATGGAGCATCACAGACTCCCTCTACCGTGGCCTTCAACACCCACACACCACACTTTGATCTTCAATCCCTCAACCTCGACCCCAAGGTCAGCCCACGAGGTCACGCCCCCTCTGAGCAACATCACCAAGACGACAGAAAACGAAGACTGAATGCGACACATTTGTGTTTATTTTGTTTGCTAACTTTTTTTAAATATATATATATTTTCTTCTCAGACCTGGTTCTGAGGCTGCTGTCAATGTTAATGGACTTTAGTTCTGACTTTCTTTCTGATCCAACAGTACAAAAAGGGAGCTTTGCTTAAACACTTGAGTATGGCTGTATAACAATAATAAGTCCTAGAGACGGGGTGGAGACTGGTCAGTACAGGTTTCTCTTAAGACTTAAATACACACTACTATATTTATTGCCACAATAGGTTTCAGGTGCGTTCATTATGTTAACAGGATTTTATTGAGTATTTTTGTACAGCTAACAGAGAACGGTACTGGACTCAACGATGGTCCCAGTTTTCCTGATGAAAAATATTTTCCGTAAAAGATGCAGGTACTTTATTTCCACTTAAGGGCCTTTATTAACACAGGTCTGGTACTGTGTGTGTGAGACGCTTACACACACACACACACACGTCAGTGTGTCCTGTTTAGGGTAGGCGACACCCTCTGTTTCTGTGATTCCACTAGTCAGTCAGTAGAGCTGCTGGGTCACACACACACACACACACATGGGGGCTGGATGTTGTTAGGGGTTCCAGTAACCTGACTCTACCCCCAAGGTGCAATGTGCTGGGCATACTTGCCCCCCCTGTGCAACACACACACACACACACACACACACACACACACACACACACACACACACACACACACACACACACACACTCAATACACACATGGACACACATGGACACACAATACACACATGGACACACACTCAATACACACACACACTCAATACACGGATACACGGACACACTCAATACACACACACAAACGGACACACTCAATACACACACGGACACACTCAATACACACACACAAACGGACACACTCAATACACACACACAAACGGACACACTCAATACACACACGGACGGGGGACGGGACACACACACACTCAATACACGGACACATACATACACATACAAACACACACCTCTGTCAGCCTCAAACTTCCCTGCTTATGCACGCTAGACCCTTCCCACTGCCAATAGGAGAGAGTGAGAGAAGAGGGGGGGTGGTGAGGGTGTATTCTCGATCTAAACACATCCACAGGAACCAGTGGTTTGCTGGAAATGTCTTTAGAGTTAGCGCTGGGGAAGTGTAGCTACAACAAAGGGTTGCAAACGGTGCAATACTTTCTGTCCAATGTTGCTTGTAATCATTCGCTTTGTTCGCCTCGACACAACAGCTGCCCTTACACGTCACACCTTTTTTTTTTTTGCATCTTGCCAAAAACATCGCACATTTCCACTATCAACTCGCCACACAACGAGACTCATCGGTTTATTTTCTGACAGGAAAGAAGTTTAATAAAACAAGTTGTCAGCACACAACTTGAGAACCGAGGAGGAGTGATGGAACGACCGTCGTAAAGCTCAAGACCTTCCTCTTTAACTTTTTATTTTCCCTTCAGTGTTTTACTTTTATGCAAGTATGACAATTTGAAGTACTTTTTTTTTCACCACTGGTTTAAATACCACAATATTAAGCAGTGCTGTGCCACAAAGCTGTACATGATGTTTGCATTTATAGTACAGCGCATAAGAGCAAAATCCAATGGGTCCAGATTAGTGTTAACTGCAGTCTGAACCATAGTGGACTGAACTCCGCTGAATGGAACGTCACCAAACGTATTTTGACTCTAAAGTGTGCCATGGTTTTTTGTATTCCACTTTTTTCTTTTTTTTTGACCTCCTATCGCTCCCTTCTGAAAGGCTGGAAGCAGTTAGTCCTAGAGAACTGTTGTGTATTTTGCGGTATAATCTCTGCCAGCCTTTTATGTAGTTAACCCGCTGTAGGGGTGTAGAGGGAGGGAGAGATGGACGGAACGAGGGACGGAGGGAGGAGGAGGTGTTAGAGTGCCACTATCGATTGTGTGACTGGATTTTCTTTTTTGTTGTACTCACCTGATCATTATACTGCCTCTCTCCTTCTCTTCTTTCTCTCCTTACCTCTCCAAAATGTCAGTGGAAATAAAAACGAGCTTGACTTTTTGTTTCGAAAAGAGAGAGAAACGTGAAAAGCAAAAAATGAAGTGTGTTTTCAGTAAGAGGGCGATGATGTATTTGTTGGTGTAGAAAAATAGGACAATATGAGAAAGTTGGCCCCAAACCCTTTCAACAACCAGTCACATCCCATCTAGCTACCCCTCCAGGAATAGGGTGACTTAACCTGTTTTACCCCATTTGGTACAACCAATGTCTTCTATGGCACAGAACCTACTGTTATGTTATGGAAAAGGAACCGTTACCATACCTACCAAGGCTGTAACTATAGAACTAGAATCATCATTCTAATCCTATGTTTGGAACACATTTTAAAGGCTGTACTGTGATTTGTCTGCAACATTTTAAACACTTTTTTTTATTTTATTTTTTAAACATTGGCATTTCAAAGGTTATGATGTGCGCTGAAACAAACTTTGTTGCTTTCATATTTCGGGTACGTTTAGTTTGACAGTGTTTAAATTGTTTAGGTTTTGCTGCAGCGCGTTTTGGCTTTGAGCTATTTTGATTTGACCAATACAAAACCTTTATTTGGAAAAATACTTTCTGTGATTTGAGAAGTCTTACCTAATCAATTATCTAATCAATACAATCAATCAGAAAGATGAGTATCGATTAGCAAGCCTATCGGCATTGTTCAGTTTTTCTTACGATTTAGTTTTAGTGAATGAGGATTCTGCTTTGTACTGTGCTGATCTGACAGGCCACTACGGCCACGTCCCAAAACTCCATTCTAGACATGTACTGGACTTGCATTCTCAGTAGTGTGCGACAAGCTACTAGTGTGGATGCTTTGAAAAGGGCGTTCTAAGTAAAGAATGACAAACCCTTGGATGATGATAAGAATACCTACATAATATATTACAGAGGAAGTAAGTGGTACTGCATAAACATATGCAGTTGTATTTTCTTTGTTTTATCTAGTTTACAGAAAAAAGCAGAAGTTAAATCTCTGTAGTTTTTGTTGGTGTTGTGTTGATACTTTTGGTTGAGACTCTTAAAGACAAACGAGGGTTTAAAATCATTTTTAAACTAAACAGACAGGAGAAACTTTTTTTTCAAAAAGTACGACTTGGAAATTTTGCAGTTTTGTAAAAAAAAAAAAAAAATGTTAAAAGTAAAAATCGCTGCCTAATGTTTTGTTACTATTACTATTTTATTTGCTGCTGTGTAGTACGAAATAACGACTGGTTGATTGATGGCAACCGCCACAGTGATGAGGAAGGTGTCATTTTCATTGCTACCTGTGTTTTCTTTCAGAATTGAATGGCTTTGTAATTTAGCTTTACGGAACGTTCTCTTCATACTGAGGAGTTGTTGATCTTCAGAGGTGCGTTATATTTTCTCAGCAACGTACGTCTTTAGGGGGGAAAACATTTAAATAAGAATAATTTTCAAAATAACAGTTCTTGGTGGATTCCCCCCCCACCCCCCCCCCCCCTTTAAATAGCATCTAGTTGTTTTTCTTCATGTTAATGGCTCCTCAAGGCACCTTTTTTTCTTCTCTTTATTTCTCATTTACTTCCGGGGGGGGGGGGGGGGGGGGCTCTATTGAAGGAATGTTGAGCGTTGCATAGTGTTTATATTTATCAGACTTTTTTTTGCTTTCGATAGAGCTATTGCAATAAAAATGTGTTAATGTACATCTTACCGTGTCAACTGTCCCTCATTTTGTATTCTCCTGTGTGTGTGTGTGTGTGTGTGTGTGTGTGTGTGTGTGTGTGTGTGTGTATACGTACATGTACAATGCATTCTGAAAGTATTCACACCTTGACTTTTCCCACATTTTGTGTCATTACAGCCTTATTCTAAAATGGATAACATAATTTTTTTTTTCTCCCTCATCAAATCTACACACACTAATACCCCATAATGACCATGCAAATACAGGTTTTTAGAAATATCCAAATTTCCATTAGTATTCCGACCATCAGAATTTAAATTGAGCTTCGGTGAATCCTGTTTCTGTTGATCATCTCTGAGATGTTTCTAAAACCTGATTAGAGTCCACCTGTGGTAAATTGAATTGATTTGATATGATTTGGAAAGGCACACACCTGTCTATATAAGGTCCCACAGTTGACAGTGCATATCAAAGTAAAAACCAAGCCATGAGATCGAAGGAATTGTCCATAGAGCTCTAAGACCGGATTGTGTCGAGGCACCGATCTGGGGAAGGGTACCAAAACATTTCTGCAGCATTGAACGTCCCCAGGAACACATTCTTAAATGGAAGAGGTTTGGAACCACCAAGACTCTTCCTAGAGCTGGCGACCTGGTCAAACTGAGCAATCTCGGGGGAGAAGGTCACTCTGACCGAGTTCCTCTGTGGAGATGGGAGAACCTTCCAGAAGGACAACCATCTCTGTAGCACTCCACCAATCAGGCCTTTATGGTAGAGTGGGAAGACAGAAGCCACTCCTCAGTAAAAGGCACATGACAGCCCGCTTGGATTTTGCCAAAAGGCACCTAAAGACTCTCAGACCATGAGAAACAAGGTTCTCTGGTCTGAATGCTAAGTGTCACCCCTGGAGGAAACCTGGCACCCTATGGTGAAAACCCCATCCCTATGGTGAAGCATGATGTGGGGATGTTTTTCAACGACAGGGACCGGGAGAGATGAACGGAGCAAAGGACAGAGAGATCCTTGATGAAAACCTGCTCCAGAGCGCTCAGGACCTCAGACTGGGGATAAGGTTCACCTTCCAACAGGACAACGGCCCTAAGCGCACAGCGAAGACGATGCAGGAGTGGCTTCTGGACCAGTCTCTGAATGTCCTTGAACCTGATTGAACATCTCTGGAGAGACCTGAAAATAACTGCATAACTCCCATTTGGGGTGGCAGCGTAGCCTAGTGGTTAGAGCGTTGGACTAGTAACCGAAAGGTTGTAAGTTCAAATCCCGGAGCTGACAAGGTACAAATCTGTCGTTCTGCCCCTGAACATAGCACTGTTCCTAGGCCGTCATTGAAAATAAGAATTTGTTCTTAACTGCCTTGTTTAAATAAAGGTTAGAAAATAAAAGAAAATTCAACCTGAGTTTGAGAGCATCTGCAGAGAAGAATGGGAGCAACTCCCCAAATACAGGTGTGCCAAGCTTGTAGCGTCATATCCAAGAAGACTCGAGGCTGTAATCGCTGCCAAAGGTGCTTCAACTTAGTACTGAGTAAAAGATCTGAATACCTATGTAAATGTTATATTTCATTTTTTTATTTTTTATACAATTCTAAACATTTCTAAAAAACTGTTTTTGCTTTGTCATTATGGGGAATTGTGTGTAGATTGATGAGGGGAACAATTTAATCCATTTTAGAATAAGGCTGTAATGTAACAAAATGTGTAAAATAATCTAATTAAGGGGTCTGAATACTTTCTGAACGCACTGAGGGGAATTTTTTTTTTGTTGTCTTAGACATACAGAACTAACCAAAAAAAAAGAAAAAAAAAAAGCAACTAACCAAAAACAGCCCTGACAGTTTGACTACTTTTCTAAAAGTGATATTTAGGTCAAAGTTTGACCTTCTAGTAGTTGTGGGCTCTGGTTACCTTTTGGCCCAAACAGCTTAGTGTTTCTCAGGCTACTCTTTCGAGTACCTCAGACTGTTCCAGTAAGTAGTCCACACTGGTCAAAAGGAAGCCTGACAGCAGTGGGATTCAAACCCACAGCCCCAAGGAGATTAGAGCCTTGAACTAGTTCCTTAGACCGCTCGGCCACACTATTACACACAACCTGTCACACAACTTTGTTTATGTTTCTCTCCCACCCCATGTTACCCTATCACGGTCTATAAATATGTTTACAGAAGGGAGTCCTCCTGGGCCTGTATCCACAAAGTGTCTCAGAGTAGGAGTGCTGAACAAGGATCTGTCCATAAAATCCTATTCGAGGTGATCTAAAAGTCTAAACTGATCCTATGTCAACACTGCTACTCTGAGATGTGAGTCATGGCCTCTGGTTGCAGTGACTGCTTTGGGATATAGATAGCTCCTCACTCTGTCTGATAGTGTGGCCGAGTGGTGCTGGATTTAGGCTCCAGTGTCTTCGGGGGCGTGGGTTCAAATCCCACCACTATCAGGGTGACTTTTCACCATAGTGGACTACGAAATGGAACGGTTGAGGGTTCTCAAGTAGCAGATTGGGAAACTGCTATAAACTAACTGGACCAAAAGAGAACCACAGCCCACAACTGATGGAAGATCAGACTATAGTAAACAAAGTGTGATATCATGGCCGAGCAGTGTAAGGAAACATTTTGTCAGGGTTACTTTATGACCTTGGTGTACTATCAACTGAAATACTGTATTTATGACAGCTAGAGGGTTGGGAATGGTCTTGGTATCCAGATTCTTGAAGGAAACACATTCTAATTGGACACAAACACTGTCATCAGATAGAACATGCTAGTAGTGGGCTTCTGTCTCTCTCGCTCTTTCTGTCTCTTCGTTTCTTTCTCTCTTTGTCTCTCTTTGTCTCTCTCTCTCTGTCTCTCTCTCTCTCTCTCTCTCTCTCTCTCTTTCTCTTTCTCTGTCTCTGTCTCTCTCTCTGTCTCTCTCACTCCATTATACTGTAGATATATTTCGAGTTTTCTGACTAACCCAGTGTTAGTCCCAAAGTCCACAGGGGGAGAGAAAGAGGCTCCTGATTGTCAAAACAAGGTAAAGTCCACATAACAGTCACAGGGACAGGACAGCAATCAGCTGAGCTCTGGCTTTGATCAGCCGCCACATAGAGAAGTATAAAGGCCTTTCCCGTCCGCCTCCCATGCTTAAAGGGGCAATCTGCAGCTCAAACAATAACAAAGTGGTCAACCCTCACACTGTTTTGGTAAACAGATGAGGGAAGGGGTTGGAAAAATCTAGTCACTTTCAAATTCATAGACGAAGCAAATTCTGAGTCTCTGTAAAGGCTCAAGCAATGACTGTAAGGGTCTAAGTCAGAGACGTGTCTCAGCTCTTCCTGGAAGCTGTGCTGATACCTCCCCTGTCCCCCTGTTGAACAACATGCAGGTCAACCTGGGGTCATGGCTATAGAGGCAGATATTCTTCTGGTCACTAAAAAGATGAGCAAAAGTCTTCCTTCTTCAGTCAGGATTCAACCTGACCACAACCTGACCACAACCTGAACACAACCTGAACACAACCTGACCACAACTTCACAAAATACGCTGATCTCCATAAGACACAGATGCAGACAACATGAGATCCAGTCATCCCTCTGAAGTTCTTTACCAGGTCTTATCCTGTCCTCTAGTCAGGTATCTACTTGACCCATAGTACCACATCTATTGATCCCTCACAACCTGCCATCGCCCAGCCACTGGACACACACACACACACACACACACACACACACACACACACACACACACACACACACACACACACACACACACACACACACACACACACACACACACACACACATAGAACACACACATAGAACACACACACACACACACATAGAACACACACATAGAACACACACACACACACACACATAGAACACACATAGAACACACACATAGAACACACACACACACACACACACACACATAGAACACACACATAGAACACACACATGGAACACACATAGAACACATATAGAACACACACACACACACACACACACACACACACACACACACACACACACACACACACACACACACACACACACACACACACACATAGAACACACACATGGAACACACATAGAACACACACACAGAACACACATGATTATTCGTTGTGATCTGAAAGTCTAAATTGATCCTAGATTAACACTGCTACTCTGAGATGTGAGTCATGGCCTCTGGTTGCAGTGACTGCTTTGGGATATAGATAGCTCCTCACTCTGTCTGATAGTGTGGCCGAGCGGTGCTGGATTTAGGCTCCAGTGTCTTCGGGGGCGTGGGTTCAAATCCCACCACTATCAGGGTGACTTTTCACCATAGTGGACTACGAAATGGAACGGTTGAGGGTTCTCAAGTAGCAGATTGGGAAACTGCTATAAACTAACTGGACCAAAAGAGAACCACAGCCCACAACTGATGGAAGATCAGACTATAGTAAACAAAGTGTGATATCATGGCCGAGCAGTGTAAGGAAACATTTTGTCAGGGTTACTTTATGACCTTGGTGTACTATCAACTGAAATACTGTATTTATGACAGCTAGAGGGTTGGGAATGGTCTTGGTATCCAGATTCTTGAAGGAAACACATTCTAATTGGACACAAACACTGTCATCAGATAGAACATGCTAGTAGTGGGCTTCTGTCTCTCTCGCTCTTTCTGTCTCTTCGTTTCTTTCTCTCTTTGTCTCTCTTTGTCTCTCTCTCTCTGTCTCTCTCTCTCTCTCTCTCTCTCTCTCTCTTTCTCTTTCTCTGTCTCTGTCTCTCTCTCTGTCTCTCTCACTCCATTATACTGTAGATATATTTCGAGTTTTCTGACTAACCCAGTGTTAGTCCCAAAGTCCACAGGGGGAGAGAAAGAGGCTCCTGATTGTCAAAACAAGGTAAAGTCCACATAACAGTCACAGGGACAGGACAGCAATCAGCTGAGCTCTGGCTTTGATCAGCCGCCACATAGAGAAGTATAAAGGCCTTTCCCGTCCGCCTCCCATGCTTAAAGGGGCAATCTGCAGCTCAAACAATAACAAAGTGGTCAACCCTCACACTGTTTTGGTAAACAGATGAGGGAAGGGGTTGGAAAAATCTAGTCACTTTCAAATTCATAGACGAAGCAAATTCTGAGTCTCTGTAAAGGCTCAAGCAATGACTGTAAGGGTCTAAGTCAGAGACGTGTCTCAGCTCTTCCTGGAAGCTGTGCTGATACCTCCCCTGTCCCCCTGTTGAACAACATGCAGGTCAACCTGGGGTCATGGCTATAGAGGCAGATATTCTTCTGGTCACTAAAAAGATGAGCAAAAGTCTTCCTTCTTCAGTCAGGATTCAACCTGACCACAACCTGACCACAACCTGAACACAACCTGAACACAACCTGACCACAACTTCACAAAATACGCTGATCTCCATAAGACACAGATGCAGACAACATGAGATCCAGTCATCCCTCTGAAGTTCTTTACCAGGTCTTATCCTGTCCTCTAGTCAGGTATCTACTTGACCCATAGTACCACATCTATTGATCCCTCACAACCTGCCATCGCCCAGCCACTGGACACACACACACACACACACACACACACACACACACACACACACACACACACACACACACACACACACACACACACACACACACACACACACACACACACACACACACACACACACACACACACACACACACACACACACACACACATAGAACACACACATAGAACACACACATAGAACACACACACACACACACATAGAACACACACATAGAACACACACACACACACACACATAGAACACACATAGAACACACACATAGAACACACACACACACACACACACACACATAGAACACACACATAGAACACACACATGGAACACACATAGAACACATATAGAACACACACACACACACACACACACACACACACACACACACACACACACACACACACACACACACACACACACACACACACACACACACACACACACACACACACACACACACACACATAGAACACACACATGGAACACACATAGAACACACACACAGAACACACATGATTATTCGTTGTGATCTGAAAGTCTAAATTGATCCTAGATTAACACTGCTACTCTGAGATGTGAGTCATGGCCTCTGGTTGCAGTGACTGCTTTGGGATATAGATAGCTCCTCACTCTGTCTGATAGTGTGGCCGAGCGGTGCTGGATTTAGGCTCCAGTGTCTTCGGGGGCGTGGGTTCAAATCCCACCACTATCAGGGTGACTTTTCACCATAGTGGACTACGAAATGGAACGGTTGAGGGTTCTCAAGTAGCAGATTGGGAAACTGCTATAAACTAACTGGACCAAAAGAGAACCACAGCCCACAACTGATGGAAGATCAGACTATAGTAAACAAAGTGTGATATCATGGCCGAGCAGTGTAAGGAAACATTTTGTCAGGGTTACTTTATGACCTTGGTGTACTATCAACTGAAATACTGTATTTATGACAGCTAGAGGGTTGGGAATGGTCTTGGTATCCAGATTCTTGAAGGAAACACATTCTAATTGGACACAAACACTGCCATCAGATAGAACATGCTAGTAGTGGGCTTCTGTCTCTCTCGCTCTTTCTGTCTCTTCGTTTCTTTCTCTCTTTGTCTTTCTCTCTGTCTCTCTCTCTCTCTCTCTGTCTCTCTCTCTCTGTCTCTGTCTCTCTCTCTTTCTCTGTCTCTCTCTCTCTCTCTCTCTCTTTCTCTGTCTCTCTCTCTCTCTCTCTGTCTCTGTCTCTGTCTCTCTCACTTACTCCATTATACTGTAGATATATTTCGAGTTTTCTGACTAACCCAGTGTTAGTCCCAAAGTCCACAGGGGGAGAGAAAGAGGCTCCTGATTGTCAAAACAAGGTAAAGTCCACATAACAGTCACAGGGACAGGACAGCAATCAGCTGAGCTCTGGCTTTGATCAGCCGCCACATAGAGAAGTATAAAGGCCTTTCCCGTCCGCCTCCCATGCTTAAAGGGGCAATCCGCAGCTCAAACAATAACAAAGTGGTCAACCCTCACACTGTTTTGGTAAACAGATGAGGGAAGGGGTTGGAAAAATCTAGTCACTTTCAAATTCATAGACGAAGCAAATTCTGAGTCTCTGTAAAGGCTCAAGCAATGACTGTAAGGGTCTAAGTCAGAGACGTGTCTCAGCTCTTCCTGGAAGCTGTGCTGATACCTCCCCTGTCCCCCTGTTGAACAACATGCAGGTCAACCTGGGGTCATGGCTATAGAGGCAGATATTCTTCTGGTCACTAAAAAGATGAGCAAAAGTCTTCCTTCTTCAGTCAGGATTCAACCTGACCACAAGCTGAACACAACCTGACCACAACCTGACCACAACCTGAACACAACCTGACCACAACCTGATCACAACCTGATCACAACCTGACTACAACCTGATCACAATCTGATCACAACCTGACCACAACCTGATCACAACCTGACCACAACCTGACCACAACCTGAACACAACCTGAACACGACCTGAACACAACCTGACCACAACCTGATCACAACCTGACCACAACCTGACCACAACCTGAACACAACCTGACCACAACCTGAACACAACCTGATCACAACCTGACCACAACCTGATCACAACCTGACCACAACCTGAACACAACCTGATCACAACCTGACCACAACCTGAACACAACCTGACCACAACCTGACCACAACCTGAGCACAACCTGACCACAACCTGACCACAACCTGAACACAACCTGACCACAACCTGAACACAACCTGATCACAACCTGACCACAACCTGATCACAACCTGACCACAACCTGAACACAACCTGATCACAACCTGACCACAACCTGAACACAACCTGACCACAACCTGACCACAACCTGAGCACAACCTGACCACAACCTGATCACAACCTGACTACAACCTGATCACAATCTGATCACAACCTGACCACAACCTGATCACAACCTGACCACAACCTGACCACGACCTGACCACGACCTGACCACGACCTGAACACAACCTGACCACAACCTGATCACAACCTGACCACAACCTGACCACAACCTGAACACAACCTGACCACAACCTGACCACAACCTGATCACAACCTGACCACAACCTGATCACAACCTGACCACAACCTGAACACAACCTGATCACAACCTGAACACAACCTGATCACAACCTGACCACAACCTGAACACAACCTGACCACAACCTGACCACAACCTGAGCACAACCTGACCACAACCTGAACACAACCTGACCACAACCTGACCACAACCTGAACACAACCTGACCACAACCTGAACACAACCTGACTACAACCTGACTACAACCTGCCCACAACCTGACCACAACCTGCCCACAACCTGCCCACAACCTGAACACAACCTGACCACAACCTGAACACAACCTGACCACAACCTGAACACAACCTGACCACAACCTGAACACAATCTGAACACAACCTGACCACAACCTGACCACAACTTCACAAAATACGCTGATCTCCATAAGACACAGATGCAGACAACATGAGAGCCAGTCATCAGTTCTTTAACAGGTCTACTTGACCCATAATACCACATCTATTGATGTGCCACCACCCAGCCTGCCATCACCCAGCCACTGGACAAGCGTGCACGCAAACACGCACGCACGCACGCACCTATCAACATTTCTACATAATGTTTCCGCCATCAAGTTGGAGAACATACTGCTCACCCCGGGCCAGGCCCTAATCACCAACACCTCAAAAAGAAAAAGGCAGTGTAAGAGAGGCCGACGTGCGTGTGTGTGTGTGTGTGTGTGTGTGTGTGTGTGTGTGTGTGTGTGTGTGTGTGTGTGTGTGTGTGTGGGTGTGGGTGTGTGTGTGTGTGGGTGGGTGGGTGGGTGGGGCAGCCCTGGTGCGTTTCTTCCAGGGAAATGTCCTCCGTCACAGGGAGATGAGGCTCCCCTTGCCCTGCTGACAGACTGGCCTCCACAGGGGCATTGGGGGTATGGAGATATGACTGTGTGTGAGTGTGTGTGTGACGTAGGTCAGTCCTGCTGTGTGTGGGGTTGGTATGGAGGGCATTTCAACACAATCATGTGATTGGTAGAGTTTAATTACTGCTTCTGTTAGCAGCAGGCAGCACAGAAATACACACACATACCTAGCGGGTATCTCTCAGGAGAGGTAGTATTTGTGGCGAACTTGAGTTTCAAAACAGCACTGTCCCAAGTCTCAGAGTGTGTGTGTGTGTGTGTGTTTCAGATGTGGCAGTTCATCAAGAGGAAAGGTTAGGGATTTTACCGACAATGTAGAGAGCCTTCATCTGGTGTATGTCACACACACAACCATCTTTCCTCCCTTTTATCCTTGTGAGTTCATACTGTTTCTCCCAGGTCCGTTTGTGTGGCTTGGTAAGGTCAGTTCATGGACCTGGAATTTGCCAAACCTCTCCTCATACTTCTTTCCTCTCCTCTACCATCCCTCACTTTCTCCATGGTCATTTCCCGTCCATGTCTCTGTCTTGGGATCGTCCGTCAGATCCTTCCACTGTACTTGATTCCCCACCTATGTGACCGGCTGCTTCTGTGTGAGCTAAGTGGTCTGCCTCTGCAACTCACCCTGACCATCTCTTCTTCTTCGTTTTCTCTCTGTGTGTGTGTCAAATCAAATCAAATCCAACTTTATTTTGTCACATGCACCGAATACAACCTTACCGTGAAATGTTTACTTACAAGCCCTTAACCAACAGCGCAGTTGAAGAAAGCTTTAAGAAAATATTTACCCCAAAAAACTCTAAAAAAGTAAAAATAAAATAATAATAATACCGGGGGTACCGGTACCGAGTCAATGTGGAGGGATACAATTTAGTCGAGGTAATTTGTACATGTAGGTAGGGGTGAAGTCACGATGCACAGATAATAAACAGCAAGTAGCAGCAGTGTACAAAACACATTGGGGGGTCAATGTAATGCAGTCTTACGGCTTGGGGGTAGAAGATGTTCAGGAGACTTTTGGTCCTAGACTTGGCGCTCCGGTACTGCTTGCCGTGCGGTAGCAGAGAGAACAGTCTGAATTGGGTGACTGGAGTCTTTGACAATTTTTGGGGCTTTCCTTTGACACCGCCTAGTATATAGGCTCTGGATGGCAGGAACCTTGGCCACAGTGAAGTACTGGGCCGTACGTACTACCCTCTGTTGCACCTTACAGTCAGATGCCGAGCAGTTCCCATATCAAGCAGTGATGCAACCGATCAGAATGCTCTCGATGGTGCAGCTGTAGATCTTCTTGAGGATCTGGGGACCCATGCGTGCGTATGAGTGAAGTGTGTGTCATCCACAAACTAAATTCATAGGAAACCATGCAATAAAACCTGCTATAGGAATCAACCTGCTATAGGAATCAACCTGCTATAGGAATCAACCTGCTTTAGAAATCAACCTGTTATAGGAATCAACCTGCTATAGGAATCAACCTGCTATAATAATCAACCTGCTATAGGAATCAACCTGCTATAGGAATCAACCTGCTATAGGAATCAACATGCTATAGGAATCAACCTGCTATAGGAATCAACCTGCTATAGGAATCATCCTGCTATAGGAATCAACCTGCTATAGGAATCATCCTGCTATAGGAATCAACCTGCTACAGGAATCAACCTGCTATAGGAATCAACCTGCTATAGGAATCAACCTGCTATAGGAATCAACCTGCTATAGGAATCAACCTGCTACAGGAATCAACCTGCTATAGGAATCAACATGCTATAGGAATCAACCTGCTATATGGATCAACCTGCTATAGGAATCATCCTGCTATAGGAATCAACATGCTATAGGACACATCCTGCTATAGGAATCAACCTGCTATAGGAATCAACCTGCTATAGGAATCAACCTGCTATAGGAATCAACATGCTATAGAAACCACCCGTCTATAGGAATCAACCTGCTATAGGAATCAACATGCTATAGGAATCAACCTGCTATAGGAATCAACCTGCTACAGGAATCAACCTGCTATAGGAATCAACCTGCTATAGGAATCAACCTGCTATAGGAATCAACATGCTATAGAAACCACCCGTCTATAGGAATCAACCTGCTATAGGAATCAACCTGCTATAGGAATCAACCTGCTATAGGAATCAACCTGCTATAGAAAACAGTCTGATATAGGAATCAACCTGCTATAGGAATCAACATGCTATAGGAATCAACCTGCTATAGGAATCAACCTGCTATAGGAATCAACCTGCTATAGGAATCAACCTGCTATAGGAATCAACCTGCTATAGGAATCAACCTGCTATAGGAAACATCCTGCTATAGGAATCAACCTGCTATAGGAATCAACCTGCTATAGGAATCAACCTGCTATAGGAATCAACCTGCTATAGGAATCAACATGCTATAGAAACCAACCGTCTATAGGAATCAACCTGCTATAGGAATCAACCTGCTATAGGAATCAACCTGCTATAGGAATCAACCTGCTATAGAAAACAGTCTGATATAGGAATCAACCTGCTATAGGAATAAACCTGCTATAGAAAACAGTCTGATATAGGAATCAACCTGCTATAGGAATCAACCTGCTATAGGAATCAACCTGCTATAGGAATCAACCTGCTATAGGAATCAACCTGCTATAGGAATCAACATGCTATAGAAACCACCCGTCTATAGGAATCAACCTGCTATAGGAATCAACCTGCTATAGGAATCAACCTGCTATAGGAATCAACCTGCTATAGAAAACAGTCTGATATAGGAATCAACCTGCTATAGGAATAAACCTGCTATAGAAAACAGTCTGATATAGGAATCAACCTGCTATAGGAATCAACCTGCTATAGGAATCAACCTGCTATAGGAATCATCCTGCTATAGGAATCAACCTGCTATAGGAATCAACCTGCTATAGGAATCAACCTGCTATAGGAATCAACCTGCTATAGGAATCAACCTGCTATAGAATCCACCCGTCTATAGGAATCAACCTGCTATAGAAACCACCCGTCTATAGGAATCAACCTGCTATAGGAATCAACATGCTATAGGAATCAACCTGCTATAGGAATCAACCTGCTACAGGAATCAACATGCTATAGGAATCAACATGCTATAGGAATCAACCTGCTATATGGATCAACCTGCTATAGGAATCAACATGCTATAGGAATCAACCTGCTATAGGAATCAACCTGCTATAGGAATCAACCTGCTATAGGAATCAACCTGCTATAGGAATCAACCTGCTATAGGAAACATCCTGCTAGAGGAATCAACCTGCTATAGGAATCAACCTGCTATAGGAATCAACCTGCTATAGGAATCAACCTGCTATAGGAATCAACCTGCTATAAGAATCAACCTGCTATAGGAATCAACCTGCTTAAGGAATCAACCTGCTATAGGAATCAACCTGCTATAGGAATCCTACCATCCTTCCAGGAACTTGACCCCTCGAGCCTCTTACCTGTTAGTCCTCAGATCCAGGAGATCCAGGATGGGATAAGAGCATTCATCTAATGCCATTGTTTCTGAGAAAACTAGACGTTAGAAGGGGACTAGTGTAACAGAGGGTTATCAAAATCAGCTATTTTAATAAAGTTCTACACAGCTGTCTACAAATGTGGTCTGAATCAGAATGTGGACAAGATCAGGACACTATGATGCATGTTAGCACCTGGTATAAACAGGGATTATATGTGTGTTTTGGGAGAGTTGGGATTAAATCCAAAGTATTAAAATATTTCAGTTTCCTGTTGACAATGGACAATCATGTAATCTTCTTATTTTACCGCGTGTGTGTGGCTTCGTGTTTGTGTGAAGCCTCATTCCCAAACTTCAGTCACAAATGTCATTCATTCATAGGTAATCTACATTTGACAGATATCCTTCTAAGAGCTGGATTCTCCAAGCCTATTACCTATATGGCCTAGACTATCAACCAGGCACCAAATGTTTTTGTGTGTGTGTCTTATCTGATCATTAGGTCTTTCATAAAGTTCATTCATAGAAAACCGGTCAACCAGTCCTACTAAGAACTGGCCTCTCTAAGCCTATTTATTATCTAAAGGGCCTAGATCATCTCACTATGCCAGACTCACTGACCATTGACCTTTCAGAGCCATCAGGCAGCAGGAGACAAAGGGCTAAGTAGGACTACAATACATCAGAATGGCACTGCAACAAGGCCCTGGAATGTATATATCTACCTCAATTACCTCCTACCTCTGTACATTGTCTTGGTACTGGTACCCTGTGTATATAGCCAAGTTATCATCGACTTGGTACTGGTACCCTGTGCATATAGCCAAGTTATCATCGACTTGGTACTGGTACCCTGTGTATATAACCAAGTTATCATCGACTTGGTACTGGTACCCTGTGTATATAGCCAAGTTATCATCGACTTGGTACTGGTACCCTGTGTATATAGCCAAGTTATCATCGACTTGGTACTGGTACCCTGTGTATATAGCCAAGCTATCATCGACTTGGTACTGGTACCCTGTGTATATAGCCAAGTTATTATCGACTTGGTACTGGTACCCTGTGTATATAGCCAAGTTATCATCGACTTGGTACTGGTACCCTGTGTATATAGCCAAGTTATTATCGACTTGGTACTGGTACCCTGTGTATATAGCCAAGTTATTATCGACTTGGTACTGGTACCCTGTGTATATAGCCAAGTTATCATCGACTTGGTACTGGTACCCTGTGTATATAACCAAGTTATCATCGACTTGGTACTGGTACCCTGTGTATATAGCCAAGTTATTATCGACTTGGTACTGGTACCCTGTGTATATAACCAAGTTATCATCGACTTGGTACTGGTACCCTGTGTATATAGCCAAGTTATCATCGACTTGGTACTGGTACCCTGTGTATATAACCAAGTTATCATCGACTTGGTACTGGTACCCTGTGTATATAGCCAAGTTATCATCGACTTGGTACTGGTACCCTGTGTATATAACCAAGTTATCATCGACTTGGTACTGGTACCCTGTGTATATAGCCAAGTTATCATTATCGTGACTCGTGTATGTATTCCTCATTTTCACATTTTTCAAATTATTTCTCATTTGTTCTCTCTGCATTGTTGGGAAGGGCCTGTAAGTAAGCATTTCACTGTTAGTCTACACCTGTTGCTTATGAAGCATTGACAAATAACTTTTAGTTTGATTTAATTTGTTAGTAAATCAGTCAACCTACTTTACGATACCGGTAATCTTTCTAAGAACTGGACTCCTCTAGCCTATTATCCTAGCCTATTATTCTATTATCCTAGCCTATTATCCTATTATCCTAGCCTATTATCATATTAGCCTAGCCTATTATCCTATCCTATTAGCCTAGCCTATTATCCTATTATCCTAGCCTATTATCCTATTATCCTAGCCTATTATCATATTATCCTATCCTATTAGCCTAGCCTATTATCCTATTATCCTCACCTATTATCCTATTATCCTAGACCAGTGATTCCCAAACTTTTTATAGTCCCGTACCCCTTCTAACGTTCAACCTCCAGCTGCGTACCCCTTCTAGCACCAGGGTCAGTGCACTCTCAAATTTTGTTTTTTTGACATTGTAAGCCTGCCACACACACACACTATACGATACATTTATTAAACGTTAGAATGAGTGTGTTTTTGTCACGTGGGAAGTGACAAAGAGCTCTTATAGGACCAGTGCACAAATAATAATATAATAATAATCAAGAATTTGCTCTTTATTTAGCCATCTGTTACGTTCCCTAGTTTCTGTGTTGTAGTTTGTGTATTTGAGTGTGTGTTTCAGGAAATGGCTTCCTGAAATTCTCCCCAAGCAGCTGATTGGTCGGCCCCGAATTGATGATTGGAGAGCTGACCCCGCCCCCTCGTCAGGACGCAGCTGTCTTCAATTAGATTCCTTCTGAAGCTATATAAGCCAGTTTTCTGTTGCTCAGAGGGAGATTGATTGTATATCCTGAGATGATTGCTGAGAGAAGAGGCTGATGGCTGTGGGTTATTTATTGTGTAACTTGTTGCTGGGAGCAGCTTTGGTGTGTTCTGTGTTAGTTTGTTGCTCAGTCAGATAGAGCTTATTTGATGTCCTGTGTTTCTCAGTTTGTTTGTGAAATTGTTTAATATTCTGTCTCATTTGTTCCCAGGGGGGGAGTGGAAGGCACCTAGGGAGTGCTTCGGCAGGAGGCCCGCGGGCATACATATACCCGTAGTATTTTCACTGTAGGCACACTAGGTAAGACCTGGGCGGACCACCCCCTATATTTTGGTTAGCTCACCAGGTGGTGCTAAGTTAGGTAAGTAGTGGGTAGGTAGGAGAGGGGGCTTTGATATTTACTTTCTTTGCTTTGGTTCCATCCAGACCCTTTTCCCCATATTACCGTGTGAAGGAATAAATTCCTAGTAAACGGTAATTCTCTGCCTTTTGTCATCCTTACTCGCACCTACAGTCCATACCTCTTTCACTTGACGGGGAGTTGAGTTGTAGCAGGGTGTTGCGTTCCCTCTTCTTAGAAGCGTGCGTAACACCATCTTACAGATTTACCTTATTTTTTCATAAAGAATTGTGAATAATTCACCACAGGTTAATGAGGAGGGTGTGCTTGAAAGGATGCACATAACTCTGCAATGTTGGGTTGTATTAGAGAGCGTCTCACACTTAAATCATTTTCCACACAGTCTGTGCCTGTATTTGTTTTTTTTGCGAGTGAGGGCCGAGAATCCACTCTCACACACATATGTGGTTGCAAAGGGCATCAGTGTCTTAACAGCGCGATTTGCCAATTTGACATTTTATTCATTTAGCAGACTCTCTTATCCAGAGCGAACTACATGAGTAATTAAGTGCCTTGCTCAAGGGGACATCGACAGAATTTTCACCTAGTCAGCTCAGGGATTCGAAGCAGAGCTCTATTGGTTACTGGCCCAATGCTCTTAACTGCTAACTAGCCTATTAACCTAGCCTATTATTTTAGCTTATTATCCAAATAGCCTATTATCCTAGCCTATTATTATATCCTATTATCCTAGCCTATTATTCCATCCTATTATCCTAAATATGTACCAACCCACCTGGCGCTTGCCTGAACTGCCCTATTGCTGGGCTATCCCACACGTTGTGGAGACACTGCACAATGGTTGTGTCAAAATGTTGGCGCAGACAACATTGTATCACAAACCCCAATATTCTTTGTTTCAAAACCGTTGTGTCAAATGCGTTGTAGGCTACATCAGTTGTCCAACCTGAGCATGTATGGGGCTATAGAGACATGTATTGTCACCTCCTTCCAAGCCCAAGTCCTTAAAAAAGGATTCCTTCATCATTCTACGCTACTCAATGAGCCTATAATGGGTCTAATATTAGAGTTCAAGACCTATTGTGAGAAACAGACAGGTAGCTTTAACGTGACCTGAAGACAATAGTAATAGGATTATAGTAAATAACTATATCAGGAATCAAAACAGCCTGCAGTGTGGTTTAATGATCTATTTGTGTTTTATTGGTTTTGTTTAATAAGGTCTATTTAGGTATATATATATATAAGCTAATTTAGATTAATTCATTAGCTTTTTAAACGTTATTTAGGGACTGACGTTGATCCACTGTTCCCTACTCCCTTCATCTTGCTCCCTCAAGTGGTGGCTTTGAGACATTACAGTTTCTCCCATAGCAAAGTGGTGTACCGCTCACCGTACAGAATGGTGTGAATTACAACATTGATTTACAGACAGTAATTCTACTCCATTCTATGATATGCTATCATATCTCTAGTGATTGTCTAGCACAGTCAATGTCTCCTTGAAGCTTGGCAGTGCAGGACTATAGTGTATTGTGTGAGCTGCAGGCATGTTGATTAGACATTGCACAGAAGCACATTAGTCAAGGTACTTCTACAGCAGTGGAGGCTCCTCAAAGGAGGGGAGGACCATCCTCCTAAGTGAATTTAATAAAAATAGTGAAACATTACAAAAGTTGAAAGAGAAACAAGCGAGATAGAGAGAGCTAGCTATGTTTCGTAGCATTTTGTTCTACTTTCACTTAAAGATACACTAGAAATTACTCTGCCACTTCCTTATTGCTTATTGTAATAGAAATAAGCCATGCTCATAAAAAACAAAAATCATCCTCCCTAATCTTTAACGGAACTTCCAAGACAGTGTGCACTTCCAAAATAGTGTGCACTTTCAAGATAGGGGGGAAACATTTGCACACAAAACGATGGACTTTAGGTTTATTTTTCAGTCTTAAAAGTTTATAACAACTTCTGAATAATATAACATGAAATAAACAAAAACAACAATATATTTCTGAAATTAATATAATTTTTTTCACACCCCAGAAGTACATTACAATAATAATAAAAATGTAGCTTGGAAAAACATCACAGGAAGAATCATCCCCCTACAGCTCTCCTCATTGGCTGTAGAATAGAAAAAGAAAGAATAGACCAAATTCTATTCAATTCTATTCTTGCAGTACAT
This sequence comes from Salvelinus fontinalis, assembly GCF_029448725.1. Lineage (NCBI taxonomy): Eukaryota > Metazoa > Chordata > Actinopteri > Salmoniformes > Salmonidae > Salvelinus > Salvelinus fontinalis. Next base: position 24,882,249 of record NC_074700.1, on the reverse strand, counting down.
AACAATACGCAACGTACTACCGCCAGTTCCTACTGGGACAACGTAGACCAGAGTAAAGATGTGAATTAATCAGTGGTGTAAAATACTTAATTAAAAATACTTTAAAGTACTACTTATGAAGTTTTTTTTGGTATCTGTATTTTACTATTTATATTTCTGACTACTTTTACTCCACTACATTCCTAAAGAAAATCATGTACTTTTTACTCCATACATTTTCACTGCCACCCAAAAGTACTCGTTACATTTCGAATGGTTTTAGTAGGACAGGAAAATGGTCAAATTCACGCCCTTTCAAGAAAACATCCCCGGTCATCCCTACAGCCTCTGATCTGGCAGACTCACTAAACAAATGCTTAGTTTGTAAATGATGTCTGAGCGTTGGAGTGTGCCCCTGGCTATCCGTAAAAAAAATATTAAATTGTGCCATCTGCTTTACTTAATATAAGGAATTTGAAATGATTTATTTAAAACCAAATACTTTTAGACTTTTACTCAAGTAGTATTTTATTGGGTGACTATCACTTTTACTTTAGTTATTTTCTATTAAGGTGTGGAGTGGATTTAGTTATCAACCTATTATTGCATTCAACGATAGATTACTAGTAAAAATCTAATACAAAAGCTTGAGTGATTGGCATTATCATACACAGTACATCATCATAGGATAGGGTCTTTGATTGGTTGACCGGGAAACACTTTTGTTGTCAGGAGAAGGACAACAGTCAATAGTTTTTTGAAATGGGAAAAAAAATTACGACCTTTTGGAGATAAAATAAATGAATTATTGAAAAAACCTCACGCCCGCATCCAAATAAAGTTGATATAATTATACATTTTTTTCTATATATATATATAAAATACTGTTTCATTTATTGATGCCATACTTTGTACAATATTTGTCAGCGAGTGAGTGAATTAATGAATCCATGAATCAATGCAATGAGTGAAGCAGAGTGAACAAACAAAAATAACCCAGAAATTCGTAATATAGCTAAATACCTATTTTATGTCTTACATAATATACACATTGAATTACTTACATGATGAGAAAAAAGGCCAGGAGTTAACAGGCTGGGAGAGACACAGCAGTGTTAGTTAGTAGCACCAAGGAGAATTTAAAAAAATAAAACTTTTAAAAAAGAACGATGGAAAGATTCATAAAAAAATGTAAGCCTAGAAAATCAGCAGTCTTGCAAAGAAAGCTCATCAGTGCATCTGTTCTCTTTGATGTTCCGAGGTCAAAGTGCCGATTTGGTAACAAAAAAAAACAAAAAAACACTAAAAACAAAACAAAAAATAGCACATCTGTCTAAAAACAAAATGATGTACCTCATCTGTGCCAATAACCAAAAATCCACATGCATTATTTTGGTAACATTTCATTTTAATGGGTCCTTATTACAGTGTAATCACATATGTAATTACACTGTATCAAATATTGTAGTTAATTGTAATACCTCTAACTTATAGTTACACCGTGATAACAATATGTAACTGGTGGTAATTGTTGTTACACACCGGGGTGTAACAACAAATGGTTGTTACCATGCTTGTTATAAATGTTACAGTTTCCGATAGTATCCCAATGCACCATATTTCAGCCTGCACAAACCACGTGATAAGTGTTAGCCAATTAAAAACCGACCACCACATTGACACAGCTCTGCAAAAAAGATCTAGAGTCTGATACTCAGGTCCAACGGCAAAAATGGGTTCCCAAATGGTTCACATCAACAACATTTTTTTTTTCAATTGTTAAATTATTTAATGATGCATTTGACAATTGGTCAATTACTTTAACCCTCATTTAAACATTTTTAGACACGTAAACAGTTATGGTTAAAATTGTGAGATAGTCATTCGTGCTTGCCAAATTGTAAGCCTACTAAGCTTGGTTGAATAAGGGTTTATAAATGCACTTAAAATGGTCATAAGACAACCTCTTATTCCATCACGTAACTTTGCAACGGTTTTACTGCTGAGGAACATCCTCACTTTTAGATTGCATTGGTGCAATGATACATTTTTTTGCAGGAATTAAAGCATCATGTCAAAATCTTCCCATTTGTGCAACATGCTCGAAATAATGACCTCGAACGTGCCCACGTGTTGACGCTGACATCATGTAACAGTGTGCATAATGACCTCGAACGTGCCCCCGTGTTGACGCTGACATCATGTAACAGTGTGCATAATGACCTGGAACGTGCCCACGTGTTGACGCTGACATCATGTAACAGTGTGCATAATGACCTGGAACGGGCCCACGTGTTGACGCTGACATCATGTAACAGTGTGCATAATGACCTGGAACGTGCCCACGTGTTGACGCTGACATCATGTAACAGTGTGCATAATGACCTGGAACGTGCCCACGTGTTGACGCTGACATCATGTAACAGTGTGCATAATGACCTGGAACGGGCCCACGTGTTGACGCTGACATCATGTAACAATGTGCAAAAAACAGAGTCGAGAAGGTCATTGTGCAAAAATCCAGACAAGAAAGATTTCCGCGAAAAAAAGTGTTGTAGGTGAAAAACCTCAACACAGGAGAGAGAAAGTACGTTTTCCATGCAATTTGTTCGACCTTTTTTGGATACATGAATTCTACTGGACGATTTAACATAGGTAGTTAGCTGGCCTTGTGTTGGCTAGCTAGCTAACTTTAGCTAGCAAATGTTAGCTGGCGTTTTTATTGGGCCTACCAACTAGGCTAGCTAGCTAGTTTTTTACCATCTAAGGAATAGACTTTCCATGCAATCTGTTGAGATTTTTTGGATTAGCAAGCAGAAGTAATTACATTGTACTTATACATATATTACATGTACTCTGTTGTGTACTAGTGTGTTTATTTTCTCACTTGGATGGCGCTTCCAGAAGTGTTACAATGAGGGCCAAGTTGTCAGGATGGGCAATGTACTATATAAAATACACTTCATTTTAACTATCTGAAATCCTGTGTAACATCTAGTAATTACATTGTACTTATGCAGATATTATATGTAGTCCGCGGTGTACTTGTGTGTTTATCCTCCCACATAATGGACAACATACACAATCATTATCAGTAAAATCTATATTATAATCCGGTGTTACACCCATATGGTAGACTCCAGTCAGTGAGGTTGTTCTATACCTGATCTGTTTTTGGAAACTCAACCAAGTTGATACACTTTTAGGGGGCAACTGCTAGCAACAACGAGTGGAGATTTTGAAGCGTGCGCCTTCACGGGTAGGTAATTAGAGCCTATTGAGCCTCCAAACTTTGTCATCTTGGACCCAGAACATCTGTCCAGAAGAGATTACAACCTGTGACAGTTAACACTTATTGGTGAATTTAGTGGAGACGTTCCCATTTGTAACAAGCATGGTAAGCATGGCAACAAGCATGGTAACAAGCATTTGTTACACCTCTGTAATTACAGACTGCAATTATCACCAGTTACATGTTGTTATTACAGTGTAACTATGAGTTATTACAATTAACTACAATATTTGATACAGCGCAATTACACATCTAATTACACTGTAATAAGGACCCCTTAAAATGAAGTGTTACCATTATTGATGGTATATATATATATATTCTCTGCGAAAGAGAAAAAATTGAAACAAAATGCACTTTTGTCACACATTCACCATGGCACCTTTTGTGGATTTTGTGTGTTTCTTTTTGACATACTTGAGGTAAGTAAAAATAATAAAAGATTAAATAAATTCATTTTATCAAAAAAAAATATTTTCTTGCTGTGTTGCACAGTAGCACCATTTAATTTGCTGTTTCCGGAAAACAATGCACCGTTGGAATTCCACCTTGTTCTCACGGAGACGTCAACATCACCCCCACTCCGCCCGCCTGCCACCATTGTCGTCGTAGTCGGTCGTCCCCGGCAACGGTTGCCACCGCGCTGTTACGTCCTCTTCATACAGACCACACAGCGGCTAATGCGCGTCGCTAGGTTACCTGCCTTCAGCGTCTCTGACTGCGGCTTCCTGTTATGGGTCAGGGGTTACAGGTCAGGGGTTGGCATCACTGTATGATCACTGGGATCTTTACATTGTATATGAAAATAACCAATCTGTTTAGCTAGCACTTCCAGTTATCGCTAGAGTGCACTATATAGGGAATAGGGTGTTATTCAGTAGCAACCTCAGTGTCTTGCACCTAAACATTTCCTGTTTGGAAAATCATTGGTCGATTGATTGATGTTACCTGAACATTTCTGATTGGTCGACAGTGGCCAGCCAGAAGCTGTATGTGTTTCCATAGTAGTTGCAGGTCCCTCGGCCGTGACACTCGATGAAGGGAGAGCTCCGGAACTCCTCTAGACAGGAGCCAGGAGAGGCCAGAGCCTGACCAGAGCCCTCAGCACCTGCACTGGTGTGCTGTTAGAGAGGGAGGTGGAGGGAGAGCGAGAGAGAGGGAGGTGGAGGGAGAGCGAGAGAGAGGGAGGTGGAGGGAGAGAGAGAGGGAGGTGGAGGGAGAGCGAGAGAGAGGGAGGTGGAGAGAGAGAGAGAGGGAAGTGGAGGGAGAGAGAGAGGGAGGTGGAGGGAGAGAGAGAGAGGGAGGTGGAGGGAGAGCGAGAGAGAGAGGGAGGTGGAGAGAGAGAGGGAGGTGGAGGGAGAGAGAGGGAGGGAGAGGGAGGTGGAGGGAGAGCGAGAGAGGGAGGTGGAGGGAGAGAGAGGGAAGTGGAGGGAGAGAGAGAGAGGGAAGTGGAGGGAGGTGAAGGGAGAGAGAGAGGGAGGTGGAGGGAGAGCGAGAGAGAGAGGGAGGGAGGTGGAGGGAGAGAGAGGGAGGGAGAGCGAGAGGTGGAGGGAGAGAGAGAGGGAGGTGGAGGGAGAGCGAGAGAGAGGGAGGTGGAGGGAGAGCGAGAGAGAGAGGGAGGTTGAGGGAGAGCGAGAGAGGGAGGTGGAGAGAGAGAGGGAGGTGGAGGGAGAGAGGGAGGTGGAGGGAGAGGGAGGTGAAGGGAGAGAGAGAGGGAGGGAGAGCGAGAGAGAGAGGGAGGTGGAGGGAGAGCGAGAGAGAGAGAGGGAGGTGGAGGGAGAGCGAGAGAGAGGGAGGTGGAGGGAGAGCGAGAGAGAGGAAGGTGGAGAGAGAGAGGAAGGTGGAGGGAGAGAGAGGGAGAGAGAGGGAAGTGGAGGGAGAGAGAGGGAAGTGGAGGGAGAGCGAGAGGGAAGTGGAGGGAGAGCGAGAGGGAAGTGGAGGGAGAGCGAGAGGGAGGTGGAGGGAGAGAGAGGGAGGTGGAGAGAGAGAGAGGGAGGGAGAGAGAGGGAGGGAGAGAGAGAGAGGGAGGGAGGTGGAGGGAGAGAGAGGGAGAGGGAAGTGGAGGGAGAGCGAGAGAGGGAAGTGGAGGGAGAGCGAGAGAGGGAAGTGGAGGGAGAGCGAGAGAGGGAAGTGGAGGGAGAGCGAGAGAGGGAAGTGGAGGGAGAGCGAGAGAGGGAAGTGGAGGGAGAGCGAGAGAGGGATGTGGAGGGAGAGAGAGGGAGGTGGAGGGAGAGAGAGAGGGAGGTGGAGGGAGAGGGAGTTGGAGGGAGAGAGAGAGGGAGGTGGAGGGAGAGAGAGAAGAAGAAGAGCGAAATAAAGAGGAATTTGTGTGTGGATATAGTGGGCTTTGAATATGTGTTGTTAACACACTTAAAATGTCAAACTTGATTCATGTGTACTTTGGCAAGGGTTGGTTGGCATGCGTGTGTGTTTGTGTGAGAGAGTGTGTCTGTGTACCATCATGAAGGAGTATCCGATCCACAGTGTTTCCCAGTAGCTGGGGCAGGTGGGGATCTGAATGGTTTGACTGTGTACAGCGATCACCATGGCAGGGGCCTCACACACTGCACACCTAATAACACACACACACCGAGGAGTTAAACACACACTTTTCACATCTAGTCTCATAGATCTTAGAACACTCACACTGCCTTTACTTTTGAACCAAAGTTTGCCAGACTCTTTTGCCAATTCACTTCACCTATTTGATGGTCTGAGTCCTCTTTGCATTCACATTGTTATGTTAAGAAAAGGAACCAATATATACCCCCCCCCCCCACCCCCCCACCAGCATTCACACAATGTACTAGGTAAAAGTACAGGACAAGCCATTCCATCAGAATGTGTTATCGTACAGCTAGATATACCTACTTCACATGGAGGTTGGTGTGACCTTAATTGGGGAGGATGGGCTCATGGTAATGGCTGGAGTGGAATCAGTGGAATCGTTTCCATGTGTTTGATGCCATTCCAGACATTATTATGAGCCGTCCTCCTCTCAGCAGCCTCCACTGACCTACTTACATTTTGGAAACTAATATTCAGGGTGTGGTTGGAACCAAAATCATTTTTCAATCATTTAGTTCTGAACAGAATCATTATTTTTCATTCAGTTCCACTGTTCCAACCAGCAAATTACAGTTTTGAACCAAAATTCAAACCAAAAAAAGTCTGGTTTTATAGTTGTCCTTTTGGTTATTTTTTTAAACCTCTGAAATATATTTTTTACATTTAGCGTGACATAAAATGACTTCACCAATCAGTGTGGATAGAGCAGCTTGCTGTGGAACGGGTCAGCGATTTAATCTGTATAGGAAAGTTGTTAAGAGCTAATTGTATTTTGCTGCCACAGCATGGTTTCACTATAATGAAACAGGGCACAAGATGCAACTGACATTTAGAGGGTGAGGCGCGAGCGAGAGAGGATGGAGGAAGCTTGCCTTGTGAAGCACTCTGCATCTTGTTTTGACATGCATTATCTGAATTAGGTCCACAGAATTATACCGTCGGAGGAGCGGCTTCTATGGAGGAACTTTGAATGTCTTTGATCTTCTGTGTTGGTTTAACTTTGGACCAGAGCAAATGTTAGCTAGCTATCTAACAAACTTGTGTGTGCAAAGCAGCACTAAAATTAAAAACATGTCTTACCTTTTTGTAGTTAATAAATCCAATGTGAAACGTGTTAACTATAGTATCCTTAACTAGTATTGAAAAAGTAAATCCATTCTTCTCTAATTAAACATCTCTCCCTAATTTCTGAATTACGCTTGTAACATTGTCAGTAGGCTACAGTAACCTATGCTTTAGAGGGGGAGGGGCTACAGTAACCTATGCTTCCGAGGGGGAGGGGCTACAGTAACCTATGCTTCCGAGGGGGAGGGGCTACAGTAACCTATGCTTCCGAGGGGGAGGGGCTACAGTAACTTATGCTTCAGATGGGGAGGGGCTACAGTAACCTATGCTTCCGAGGGGGAGGGGCTACAGTAACCTATGCTTCCGAGGGGGAGGGGCTACAGTAACCTATGCTTCCGAGGGGGAGGGGCTACAGTAACCTATGCTTCAGAGGGGGAGGGGCTACAGTAACCTATGCTTCAGAGGGGGAGGGGCTACAGTCACCTATGCTTCCGAGGGGGAGGGGCTACAGTAACATATGCTTCAGAGGGGGAAGGGCAGGTAGCGGTAGTCTAGTGTGAGGGGTTATGACAGTAGTCTAGTGTGAGGGGTTATGTCAGTAGTCTAGGGTGAGGAGTTATGTCAGGGGAAACAGTATTACAGTAGTCTAGTGTGAGGGGTTATGTCAGGGGAAACAGTGATACAGTAGTCTAGTGTGAGGGGTTATGTCAGGGGAAACAGTGATACAGTAGTCTAGTGTGAGGGGTTATGTCAGGGGAAACAGTGATCCAGTAGTCTAGTGTGAGGGGTATTGTCAGTAGTCTAGTGTGAGGGGTTATGTCAGGGGAAACAGTGATACAGTAGTCTAGTGTGAGGGGTTATGTCAGTAGTCTAGGGTGAGGGGTTATGTCAGGGGAAACAGTGACACATTAGTCTAGTGTGAGGGGTTATGTCAGGGGAAACAGTGATACAGTAGTCTAGTGTGAGGGGTTATGTCAGGGGAAACAGTGATACAGTAGTCTAGTGTGAGGGGTTATGTCAGGGGAAACAGTGATCCAGTAGTCTAGTGTGAGGGGTATTGTCAGTAGTCTAGTGTGAGGGGTTATGTCAGGGGAAACAGTGATACAGTAGTCTAGTGTGAGGGGTTATGTCAGTAGTCTAGTGTGGGGGGTTATGTCAGGGGAAACAGTGATACAGTAGTCTAGTGTGAGGGGTTATGGCAGGGGAAACAGTGATACAGTAGTCTAGTGTGAGGGGTTATGTTAGGGGAAACAGTGATACAGTAGTCTAGTGTGAGGGGTTATGTCAGGGGAAACAGTGATACAGTAGTCTAGTGTGAGGGGTTATGTCAGGGGGAACAGTGATACAGTAGTCTAGTGTGAGGGGTTGTGTCAGGGGAAACAGTGATACAGTAGTCTAGTGTGAGGGGTTATGTCAGGGGAAACAGTGATACAGTAGTCTAGTGTGAGGGATTATGTCAGGGGAAACAGTGTTACAGTAGTCTAGTGTGAGGGGTTATGTCAGTAGTCTAGTGTGAAGGGTTATGTCAGGGGAAACAGTGTTACAGTAGTCTAGTGTGAAGGGTTATGTCAGGGGAAACAGTGTTACAGTAGTCTAGTGTGAGGGGTTATGGCAGGGGAAACAGTGACACATTAGTCTAGTGTGAGGGGTTATGTTAGGGGAAACAGTGGTACAGTAGTCTAGTGTGAGGGGTTATGTCAGGGGAAACAGTGATACAGTAGTCTAGTGTGAGGGGTTATGTTAGGGGAAACAGTGATACAGTAGTCTAGTGTGAGGGGTTATGTCAGTAGTCTAGTGTGAGGGGTTATGTCAGGGGAAACAGTGATACAGTAGTCTAGTATGAGGGGTTATGGCAGGGGAAACAGTGATCCAGTAGTCTAGTGTGAGGGGTTATGTCAGTAGTCTAGTGTGAGGGGTTATGTCAGGGGAAACAGTGATACAGTAGTCTAGTGTGAGGGGTTATGTCAGTAGTCTAGTGTGAGGGGTTATGTCAGTAGTCTAGTGTGAGGGGTTATGTCAGGGGAAACTGTTTTACAGTAGTCTAGTGTGAGCGGTTATGACAGTAGTCTAGTGTGAGGGGTTATGTCAGGGGAAACAGTGATACAGTAGTCTAGTGTGAGGGGTTATGTCAGGGGAAACAGTGATACAGTAGTCTAGTGTGAGGGGTTATGTCAGGGGAAACAGTGATACAGTAGTCTAGTGTGAGGGGTTATGTCAGGGGAAACAGTGATACAGTAGTCTAGTGTGAGGGGTTATGTCAGTAGTCTAGTGTGAGGGGTTATGTCAGGGGAAACAGTGTTACAGTAGTCTAGTGTGAGGGGTTATGTCAGTAGTCTAGTGTGAGGGGTTATGGCAGGGGAAACAGTGTTGCAGTAGTCTAGTGTGAGGGGTTATGGCAGGGGAAACAGTGATACAGTAGTCTAGTGTGAGGGGTTATGTCAGGGGAAACAGTGTTACAGTAGTCTAGTGTGAGGGGTTGTGTCAGGGGAAACAGTGTTGCAGTAGTCTAGTGTGAGGGGTTATGGAGGGGTAAACAGTGTTACAGTAGTCTAGTGTGAGGGGTTATGGCAGGGGAAACAGTGATACAGTAGTCTAGTGTGAGGGGTTATGTCAGGGGAAACAGTGATACAGTAGTCTAGTGTGAGGGGTTATGACAGGGGAAACAGTGATACAGTAGTCTAGTGTGAGGGGTTATGTCAGGGGAAACAGTGATACAGTAGTCTAGTGTGAGGGGTTATGTCAGTAGTCTAGGGTGAGGGGTTATGTCAGGGGAAACAGTGATACAGTAGTCTAGTGTGAGGGGTTATGTCACGGGAAACAGTCATACAGTAGTCTAGTGTGAGGGGTTATGTCAGGGGAAACAGTGTTACAGTAGTCTAGTGTGAGGGGTTATGTCAGTAGTCTAGTGTGAGGGGTTATGTCAGGGGAAACAGTGATACAGTAGTCTAGTGTGAGGGGTTATGTCAGGGGAAACAGTGTTACAGTAGTCTAGTGTGAGGGGTTATGGCAGGGGAAACAGTGAAACAGTAGTCTAGTGTGAGGGGTTATGTCAGTAGTCTAGTGTGAGGGGTTATGTCAGGGGAAACAGTGATACAGTAGTCTAGTGTGAGGGGTTATGTCAGTAGTCTAGTGTGAGGGGTTATGTCAGTAGTCTAGTGTGAGGGGTTATGTCAGGGGAGACAGTGATACAGTAGTCTAGTGTGAGGGGTTATGTCAGGGGAAACAGTGTTGCAGTAGTCTAGTGTGAGGGGTTATGTCAGTAGTCTAGTGTGAGGGGTTATGTCAGTAGTCTAGTGTGAGGGGTTATGTCAGGGGAAACAGTGATGCAGTAGTCTAGTGTGAGGGGTTATGGCAGGGGAGAAGGTGTTACAGTAGTCTAGTGTGAGGGGTTATGGCAGGGGAAACAGTGATACAGTAGTCTAGTGTGAGGGGTTATGTCAGTAGTCTAGTGTGAGGGGTTATGGCAGGGGAGACAGTGTTACAGTAGTCTAGTGTGAGGGGTTATGGCAGGGGAAACAGTGATACAGTAGTCTAGTGTGAGGGGTTATGTCAGTAGTCTAGTGTGAGGGGTTATGTCAGTAGTCTAGTGTGAGGGGTTATGTCAGGGGAGACAGTGATACAGTAGTCTAGTGTGAGGGGTTATGGCAGGGGAAACAGTGATACAGTAGTCTAGTGTGAGGGGTTATGTTAGGGGAAACAGTGATACAGTAGTCTAGTGTGAGGGGTTATGTCAGGGGAAACAGTGATACAGTAGTCTAGGGTGAGGGGTTATGTCAGGGGAAACAGTGATACAGTAGTCTAGTGTGAGGGGTTATGTCACGGGAAACAGTCATACAGTAGTCTAGTGTGAGGGGTTATGTCAGGGGAAACAGTGTTACAGTAGTCTAGTGTGAGGGGTTATGTCAGTAGTCTAGTGTGAGGGGTTATGTCAGGGGAAACAGTGTTACAGTAGTCTAGTGTGAGGGGTTATGGCAGGGGAAACAGTAATACAGTAGTCTAGTGTGAGGGGTTATGTCAGGGGAAACAGTGATACAGTAGTCTAGTGTGAGGGGTTATGTCAGGGGAAACAGTGTTACAGTAGTCTAGTGTGAGGGGTTATGGCAGGGGAAACAGTGAAACAGTAGTCTAGTGTGAGGGGTTATGTCAGTAGTCTAGTGTGAGGGGTTATGTCAGTAGTCTAGTGTGAGGGGTTATGTCAGGGGAAACAGTGATACAGTAGTCTAGTGTGAGGGGTTATGTCAGTAGTCTAGTGTGAGGGGTTATGTCAGTAGTCTAGTGTGAGGGGTTATGTCAGGGGAAACAGTGTTGCAGTAGTCTAGTGTGAGGGGTTATGTCAGTAGTCTAGTGTGAGGGGTTATGTCAGTAGTCTAGTGTGAGGGGTTATGTCAGGGGAAACAGTGATACAGTAGTCTAGTGTGAGGGGTTATGGCAGGGGAGACAGTGTTACAGTAGTCTAGTGTGAGGGGTTATGGCAGGGGAAACAGTGATACAGTAGTCTAGTGTGAGGGGTTATGTCAGTAGTCTAGTGTGAGGGGTTATGGCAGGGGAGACAGTGTTACAGTAGTCTAGTGTGAGGGGTTATGGCAGGGGAAACAGTGATACAGTAGTCTAGTGTGAGGGGTTATGTCAGTAGTCTAGTGTGAGGGGTTATGTCAGTAGTCTAGTGTGAGGGGTTATTTCAGGGGAAACAGTGATACAGTAGTCTAGTGTGAGGGGTTATGTCAGTAGTCTAGTGTGAGGGGTTATGTCAGTAGTCTAGTGTGAGGGGTTATGTCAGTAGTCTAGTGTGAGGGGTTATGTCAGTAGTCTAGTGTGAGGGGTTATGTCAGTAGTCTAGTGTGAGGGGTTATGTCAGTAGTCTAGTGTGAGGGGTTATGTCAGTAGTCTAGTGTGAGGGGTTATGTCAGTAGTCTAGTGTGAGGGGTTATGGCAGGGGAAACAGTGATACAGTAGTCTAGTGTGAGGGGTTATGTCAGGGGAAACAGTGATACAGTAGTCTAGTGTGAGGGGTTATGTCAGGGGAAACTGTGATACAGTAGTCTAGTGTGAGGGGTTATGTCAGGGGAAACAGTGATACAGTAGTCTAGTGTGAGGGGTTATGTCAGGGGAAACTGTGATACAGTAGTCTAGTGTGAGGGGTTATGGCAGGGGAAACAGTGATACAGTAGTCTAGTGTGAGGGGTTATGTCAGTAGTCTAGTGTGAGGGGTTATGGCAGGGGAAACAGTGTTACAGTAGTCTAGTGTGAGGGGTTATGTTAGGGGAAACAGTGATACAGTAGTCTAGTGTGAGGGGTTATGTCAGTAGTCTAGTGTGAGGGGTTATGGCAGGGGAAACAGTGATGCAGTAGTCTAGTGTGAGGGGTTATGTCAGGGGAAACAGTGATGCAGTAGTCTAGTGTGAGGGGTTACGGCAGGGGAAACAGTGATGCAGTAGTCTAGTGTGAGGGGTTATGGCAGGGGAAACAGTGATACAGTAGTCTAGTGTGAGGGGTTATGTTAGGGGAAACAGTGATACAGTAGTCTAGTGTGAGGGGTTATGTCAGTAGTCTAGTGTGAGGGGTTATGGCAGGGGAAACAGTGATGCA
>NC_074700.1:24779759-24867259 GCF_029448725.1 Salvelinus fontinalis | reverse complement strand
GAATGGCATGGTGCTGAACCTACGCAGGCAACTACCAGCAGTACCTGACAGATGAGACGAGAGAGGGAGTGAGGAGAGGAAAGAGGGAGGGGAGGAAAGGGAACAGGAGAAAACAGGAAAAAATAAGTGAAGAGAAGATTTGAGGTTAATACTGTGAGTTGCTTCTCTCATAACAACAACCATCTAGGTTCATGCATGTCATCGTGTATCTCCAGTCTCCATCCTTACCCAGGTCCTGTCCGTGCGCCCTCTCATTACTCTGTGTGTGTGTGTCTTACCTAGGTCCTGTCCGTTCGCTCTCTCATTACTCTGTGTGTGTGTCTTACCCAGGTCCTGTCCGTGCGCCCTCTCATTACTCTGTGTGTGTGTGTCTTACCCAGGTCCTGTCCGTGCGCCCTCTCATTACTCTGTGTGTGTGTGTCTTACCTAGGTCCTGTCCGTGCGCCCTCTCATTACTCTGTGTGTGTGTGTCTTACCCAGGTCACGTCTGTGTGCCCTCTCATTACTCTGTGTGTGTGTGTCTTACCTAGGTCCTGTCTGTTTGCCCTCTCATTACTCTGTGTGTGTGTGTCTTACCCAGGTCACGTCTGTGCGCCCTCTCATTACTCTGTGTGTGTGTGTCTTACCCAGGTCACGTCTGTGCGCCCTCTCATTACTCTGTGTGTGGGTGTCTTTCCCAGGCCACGTCTGTGCGCCCTCTCATTACTCTGTGTGTGTGTGTCTTACCCAGGTCACGTCTGTGTGCCCTCTCATTACTCTGTGTGTGTGTCTTACCTAGGTCCTGTCCATGCGCCCTCTCATTACTCTGTGTGTGTGTGTCTTACCCAGGTCACGTCTGTGTGCCCTCTCATTACTCTGTGTGTGTGTCTTACCTAGGTCCTGTCTGTGCGCCCTCTCATTACTCTGTGTGTGTGTGTCTTACCCAGGTCACGTCTGTGCGCCCTCTCATTACTCTGTGTGTGTGTGTCTTACCCAGGTCCTGTCTGTGTGCCCTCTCATTACTCTGTGTGTGTGTGTCTTACCCAGGTCACGTCCGTGCGCCCTCTCATTACTCTGTGTGTGTGTGTCTTACCCAGGTCATGTCTCTGCGCCCTCTCATTACTCTGTGTGTGTGTGTCTTACCCAGGTCACGTCTGTGCGCCCTCTCATTACTCTGTGTGTGTGTGTGTCTTTCCCAGGCCACGTCTGTGCGCCCTCTCATTACTCTGTGTGTGTGTGACTTACCTAGGTCCTGTCTGTGCGCCCTCTCATTACTCTGTGTGTGTGTGTCTTACCCAGGTCATGTCTCTGCGCCCTCTCATTACTCTGTGTGTGTGTGTCTTTCCCAGGTCACGTCTGTGCGCCCTCTCATTACTCTGTGTGTGTGTGTCTTTCCCAGGCCACGTCTGTGTGCCCTCTCATTACTCTGTGTGTGTGTGTCTTACCCAGGTCACGTCTGTGCGCCCTCTCATTACTCTGTGTGTGTGTGTCTTACCCAGGTCCTGTCTGTGTGCCCTCTCATTACTCTGTGTGTGTGTGTCTTACCTAGGTCCTGTCCGTGTGCCCTCTCGTTGCCCTGTACGTAGAGCAGAGAGAATCCGTCGTAGATGAGGCTGGTACCGTCGGGGCAGGTAGGGACATATTCAGCTTGGCTGTGTCTCGAGATCAGGAAGCCATGGGTCACAGAGGCTGAGCCGGGGTTACCTGGGGGGCCCTGCTGACCATCTGAACCAGTGGGACCTGGGTACCCACGCTGACCTGCGAACAGGGGATAGAACGGACATTAAACAACTCAATACACTTAATGAACAATACTATAGTTTACTTGATTTTAGTTTATTTGACACTTCTTGAGCTATGTATTGATATGAATGGACTAGGAGAGATATAGGAGACAAAGAGGCCAATAATAACCACATTAATATGAATATGATTGATATTAATATGAATCCATTTTAATAAATGGTTCCAGCATGGAGTATCATTTGGCCAAACTATTTCTGGTTTGCTCTGGCAGACCTGGTTGCTCTGGCAGACTTGGTTTCCCCCAGGTGGTGAGGGTAGGTAACAACATCTCCACCCCGCTGATCCTCAACACTGGGGCGCTACAAGGGTGCGTTCTCAGCCCCCTCCTGTACTCCCTGTTCACCCACGACTGCGTGGCCATGCACGCCTCCAACTAAATCATCACGTTTGCAGACGACACTACAGTGTTAGGCTTGATTACCAACAACGACGAGACGGCCTACAGGGAGGAGGTGAGGGCCCTCGGAGTGTGGTGTCAGGAAAATAGGAAAATAACCTCACACTCAACGTCAACAAAACAAAGGAGATGATTGTGGACTTCAGGAAACAGCAGAGGGAGCACCCCCCTATCCACATCGACGGGACAGTAGTGGAGAGGGTAGTAAGTTTTAAGTTCCTTGGCGTACACATCAAGGACAAACTGAATTGGTCCACCCACACAGACAGCATTGTGAAGAAGGCGCAGCAGCGCCTCTTCAACCTCAGGAGGCTAAAGAAATTTGTCTTGTCACCAAAAGCACTCACAAACTTCTACAGATGCACAATCGAGAGCATCCTGTTGGGCTGTATCACCGCCTGGTACGGCAACTGCTCCACCCACAACCGTAATGCTCTCCAGAGGGTGGTGAGGTCTGCACAACGCATCACTGGGGGCAAACTACTTGCCCTCCAAGACACCTACACCACCCGATGTCACAGGAAGGCCATAAAGACCATCAAGGACAACAACCATCCGAGCCACTGCCTGTTCACCCCGCTATCATCCAGAAGGCGAGGTCAGTACAGGTGCATCAAAGCAGGGACCGAGAGACTGAAAAACAGCTTCTATCTCAAGGCCATCAGACTGTTAAACAGCCACCACTAACATCGAGCTGCTGCTGCCAACATACTGACTCAACTCCAACTCACTTTAATAATGGAAATTGATGGAAATTGATCAAAAATGTATCACTAGCCACTTTAAACAATGCCACTTAATATAATGTACATGTATATACTGTACTCTATATCATCTACTGCATCTTGCCATCTTTATATAATACATGTATCACTAACCACTTTAAACTATGCACTTTTATGTTTACATACCCTACATTACTCATCTCATATGTATATACTGTACTCGATACCATCTACTGCATCTTGCCTATGCCGTTCTGTACCATCACTCATTCATATATCTTTATGCACATATTCTTTATCCCTTTACACTTGTGTGTATAAGGTAGTAGTTGTGGAATTGTTAGGTTAGATTACTCGTTGGTTATTACTGCATTGTCGGAACTAGAAGCACAAGCATTTCGCTGCACTCGCATTAACATCTGCTAACCATGTGTATGTGACAAATACAATTTGATTTGATTTGTTTGCCCTGGCAGAACTGGTTGCTCTGGCAGAACTGGTTGCTCTGGCAGAACTGGTTGCTCTGGCAGAACTGGTTGCTCTGGCAGAACTGGTTGCTCTGGCAGAACTGGTTGCTCTGGCAGAACTGGTTGCTCTGGCAGAACTGGTTGCTCTGGCAGACCTGGGCCAAAATGTGGAAAGAACTTCTCTAATACTTGGTTTAGTTTGGTCGGTACAATGACCCAGTGGAATAGTCCCAAAAATTGACTATTTTGCCAAACATACCCTCGTAAAACTGACTATTGACTTCAGCGATGTCATTTACAAAATAGCCTCCAACACTACTCAGCAAATTGGAAGCAGTCTATCACAGTTCCATCCGTTTTGTCATCAAAGCCCCATATACTACCCACCACTGCGACCTGTATGCTCTCGTTGGCTGGCCCTTGCTTCATACACGTTGCCAAACCCAATGGCTCCAGGTCATCTGTAAGTCTTTGCTAGGTAAAGCCCTGCCTTATCAGCTCCCTGGTCACCATAGCAGCACCCACCCGTAGCATGCGCTCCAGCAGGTATATCTCTTCACTGGTCACCCCCAAAGCCAATTCCTCCTTCAGCCGCCTTTCCTTCCAGTTCTCTGCTGCCAATGACTGGAAGGAACTGTAAAAATCACTGAAGCTGGAGACTCATATCTCCCTCACTAGCTTTAAGCACCAGCTGTCAGAGCAGCTCACAGATCACTGCACCTGTACATGGCCCATCTGTAAATAACCCATCCAACTACCTCATCCCCATACTGTTATTTATTTTGCTCCTTTGCACCCAAGTATCTCTACATGCACACTCATCTTCTGCACATCTATCACTCCCGTGTTTAATTGCTATATTGTAATTATTATATACACAGTGTATATACAAAAACATTTTTTAACCCTTTTTCTCCCCAATTTTGTGGTATCCAATTAGTAGTAGTTACTATCTTGTCTCACTGCTGCAACTCGTGTACGGACTCGGGAGAGGCGAAGGTCAGGGAGCCATGCGTCCTCCGAAACACAACCCAACCCAGCCGCACTGCTTCTTGACACAATGCACATCCACAGCCAGCCGCACCAATGTGTCGGAGGAAACACCGTACACCTAGCGACCTGTTCAGCGTGCACTGATGAGCCCGATGAGACAAGGATATCCCTGCCGGCCAAACCCTCCCTAACCTCGTCTGCGGCAGAGCCTTGGCTCAAATCTAGAATATCTGGTGGCACAGCTAGCACTGCGATGCAGTGCCTTAGACCACTGCTCCACCCGGGAGGCCCGTGTATATACTTTTTTCTATTGTATTATTGACTGTATGTTTGTTTATTCCATGTGTAACTCGGTGTTGTTGTTTGTGTTGCACTGCGGTGCTTTATCTTGGCCAGGTCGCAGTTGTAAATGAGGACTTGTTCTCAACTAGCCTACATGGTTAAATAAGGTGAAATTAAAAATATAAAACATGTAAAAAATTGTCATCAAGGATCTCTCTGTACTTTGCTCTGTTCATCTTTGGCTCAATCCTGACTAGTCTCCCAGTCCCTGCCGCTGAAAAACATCCCCACAGCATGATGTTGCCACAACCATGATTCACTGTAGGGATGGTGCAGGTTTCCTCCAGACGTGATGCTTGGCATTCAGGCCAAAGAGTTCAATCTTGGTTTCATCAGACCAGAGAATCTTGTTTCTCATGGTCTGAGAGTCTTTAGTCACCTTTTGGTAAAGTCCAAGCGGGCTGTCATGTGCCTTTTACTGAGGACTGGCTTCTGTCTGGCCACTCTACCATAAAAGCCTGATTGGTGGAGTGCTGCAGAGATGGTTGTCCTTCTTCAAGGTTCTCCCATCTCCACAGAGGAACTCTGGAGCTCTGTCAGAGTGACCATCGGGTTCTTGGTCCCCTCCCTGACCAAGGCCATTCTCCCCCGATTGCTCAGTTTGGCCAGTCTGCCAGCTCTAGGAAGAGTCTTGGTGGTTCCAAACTTCTTCCATTTAAGAATGTTGGAGGCCACTGTGTTCTTGGGAACCTTCAATGCTGCAGAAATATTTTGGTATTTCCCTTCCCCAGATCCGTTCCTCGACACAATCTTGTCTCAGAGCTCTATGGACAATTCCTTTGACCTCATGGCTTGGTTTATGCTCTGACATGCACTGTCAACTGTGGGACCTTATACAGACAGGTGTGTGACTTTCCAAATCATGTCGGGTGGCAAGTGGCCAAGTGGTTAGAGCGTTGGACTAGTAACCGGAAGGTTGCAAGATCGAATCCCCGAGCTGACAAGGTCAAAATCTGTCGTTCTGCCCCTGAACGACATAATAAGAATTTGTTCTTAACTGACTTGCCTAGTTAAAAATAAATGTCCAATCAATTGAATTTACCACAGGTGGACTCCAATCAAGTTGTAGAAACATCTCAAGGATGATCAATGGACACAGGATGAACCTGAGCTCAATTTAGAGTATCATAGCAAAGAGTCAGATTACTTATATAAATAAGATATTTCTGTTTGATTTTTTAATTTGCAAACATTTCTAAAAACATGTTTTCGCTTTGTCATTATGGGGTATTGTGTCTAGATTGCAAAAAAATATATATATTTAATCAATTTTAGAAAAGGCTGTAACGCAACAAAATATGAAAAAAGTCAAGGGGTCTGATCATTTCCCGAAGGCACTGTACATGACTGATATACAGAATGATACCTGACTGATATACACAATAATAAATGACTGACATACACAATGGAAGGTTAGGTCTGTGTAACATAGAATATGTACTCCATGAGATTTTAAACATTATGCGTAGGCTAGATGGACGGTTAAGAGCATTGGGCCAGTAACCGAAAGGTTGCTGGTTAAAATCACTGAGCTGACTAGGTGAAAAATTTGCTGCTGTGCCCTTGAGCAAGGCGAAGGACCTGAGCAAGATGGAGGGTTAAGTCTGTGTAACATAGAGTATGTAGTTCAGGAGCTTTGAACCATTATTTGTGTTCTATGGACCTGAGCAAGATGGCAATCTTACCTGGCTGTCCAGCAGGTCCAGAGTCTCCCTTGCGGCCGAAGGCTCCACTGAATCCTGGCGGTCCTTCAGGACCGGGGTCCCCTGGTTGACCGGGCTGACCTGAAACAGACAAGAGGACTCAGTGAGTCTCCATTTGAGGGGAAAACTAACTTCCTCCAGTATTAGCTAACTGCAGCTTTAAGCCTTCTCTGGTAAAACGAAGCTAACTGCAGCTTTATAAATTAAGTCCTGTGTCAAACAGACACTGGGTGTGACAGTCCAATGACCTGAGCGTCCCTCCTGTCCGGGAGGTCCTTGGGAGCCACGGTTGCCTGGCAGACCTGAAGGGCCAGGGGGGCCACGTTCTCCCTTCAGTGGGATGGGGGTCGCAGCGACACCTGGGTCACCTTGGATTCCTGGAGTTAACAAAGACGGAGGTCAGAGTGTATGTGTGTGTGAGATCGCTAACAGACACCCACTGCTTTTAGCCATTCATCTTTCTGGTGTTTCTCCTTTAGGATGCAACACTAGACTCACCAGCAGGACCAGGATCTCCAGGATCTCCAGGGAGACCGGATGATCCAGGCCTTCCAGATTCTCCCTTTAGTCCTGGAGTGGAAACAGAGAGGTAGAGAGAGTGAGGGAGGAGAGAGGGAGGAAAAAGAGAGAGAGAAGGAGTGGAGAGAGAGGGAGAAGGGGGAGAGAGGGAGAGGGAGGAGAGATGGAGAGGGAAGGAGTGGAGAGAGAGGGAGAGGGAAGGAGTGAAGAGAATTAACGTCAGTGTTGACAATGTCAATGTTTTTGCTAATGTAAACGTATGTAATAATGCTGTTACTCGTTTACCTGGGAATCCGGGTACGCCGGGAAGTCCGATGTCTCCCTTCAGCCCGCTGCCACCAGAAGGGCCAGGAATACCCTGGTCACATGATAGGGGTGAGGTCATGGGTCATGTGACATCACAATCCCAGATGGAATTCTAATTTACTTCACACAATCCCAAACCAACCCATAGCCCCTTTCCCCGGGTTAGGATCTATATTTGAGAGTAGAGGATCAATGAAAGCAATTTGGTCCATGATTGAAATGGAATTCATCCTGCTATCATTATCTATGGATCTAAGTTGTTTGGTTCCTTACTGGGAATCCGGGCGATCCCAATTCTCCCTTCGCTCCGGGGAAACCAGGGGATCCGGAAGATCCAGGGATTCCCTTCTCACCTTTGGTCCCTCCGCTACCCCCAGGGCCACGGGGACCCTCGGGGCCAGGAGGACCTTCACACACAGAGGTCAGAGGTCAGAGATAACAAACAACTCAACCTGACATTATAACAAAAAACAATATTAGTAACCATAGAGTTCAAACTAGATCTATCTGAGCCATCTCTATGGTGACTGTAGAACACTATCTGATCCATCTCTATGGTTACTGTAGAACACTATCTGATCCATCTCTATGGTTACTGTATAACACTATCTGATCCATCTCTATGGTTACTGTACTAACCTGTTGTAATACAGTTGGTTTTATGAAACACACCCATTCAAATTTCACTGTAGCTGTATAGCTACTTTACATACAACCATTTAAAAATAGGGTATGAATCAGAGGAAGCTATTGGGAGGAGCTATAGGAGGATGGGCTCATTGTAACTGCTGGAATGGAATAAATGGAACGGAGTCAAATATGTGGATTCCATATGTTTGATACCGTTCCATTCATATCATCCCATCCTTTACAATGAGCCCGTCCTCCTATAGCTCCTCCCAGCATCCTCTTCTGGTATGAATACAGTACAAAAGGTGGGTAAGTGTGTGTTCAAGTGTGTTTAGTTTATTTTGGGGTGTATTCTTGTGTGTGTACAGTTTATGTGTAGCCTACAGTTCTTTATTAGGCTACACTTCCCATCCTGAAAAAATGAAAAGTGGTTAGAAAATCAGCAACGTGGTAAAGTCGTACCCAATCCAACAAGACGCTAGCGAGAGCCAGTCTGTCTGTTCATTCCAATAACGCAAAGGAGTTGGCAAGAGCACAAACGGATCAGGGACCAGGGCTAACAAAAATGGCCGCTATTCAATATGAACACAGATCAGTATTATCACAACAGAACAACAGTGGTCATCATCATCAAACACCATGGAGTCTAACCTGGAGGACCTAAGTATCCCAGAATTCCCTGTATAGCAGAGCCGGGCGGCAGAATGTGCAGGGGTAAAACAAGAGTTAGCATAGACACAGGATAACTAACATCTGACACAGCCAGATCTCATGGCAAACCAAATGAACTGTTTAAAGAAGTCAAATCTTATGCAGCTTATTTTCAATATCGTTATTTCATTTCAATTAATACCTGCTTGGGGTTTGGCTGTGTACATATATGATGAAACGGAAGTATTTGTAATAGTTTGAAAGGGAAAGCTAAATAGTGTCAGTTCTTTTAAAGAATTTAACGATAATGGAGAAAATGCTAACATCTCTATATTATCTTACACGACATAATGCTAAATTCATGTTGATCAACTACTTAATCACAAAATGAGTCAATTCCAAGTTTAACACAATTACTGTATTTAGTGTTAGAAGTTCATGTGTTAATAACTAACATATTATTCATTGAAATTATCATCAGAAATTGTGGTTCCTAAAAAAGGTTTTGATTATTTCTAAACATGGTTTGTTTTACAAAATCTCAGTCTGTTACCACATTTAAAGATGAAACATATGAAAACATTCTAGCAAAAGTTACGTCCTTTTAGTTAAGGTTCTTTGACCAGTGTGAGTACTCAATCAGAGGAAAATTGAGATTAGCAGGAGTAAAAAAGGCATGATCAGAAATTAAGGGAAGAAAGTAATTTATCAAACCAAGAGGTCCAAGATCATTTGGCAACACTTAGAACACACAACGCAGTCAAAGGTTCTAGATTTGTTTTCCAGAACAGGGTCACAGTGAGATTAAATAGTTCAACGTTTTGTTTTAGGTCAGGAGAACATGCAGTAGGACAGAAGCCTGGGTACTGGAACTCTGACCTGAGGGACCTGGTCACGGACACGCGTGTCATCAGAGGGGGCGGGGCCACACCACAGGGGGTGGAGCCAAGCCACAGGAAACAGGAAGTACATGTCATCGCGCTCAACACTATATGGGGATGACGCTAGTCACACACCGCGCTGGGCTAGTATTACTGGGCTCAATAATGCTTGATATAATATTATTAATAGAAAGTAAATACAGGTAACTGCCTAAATAATGGAAAATGAGGGATACAAAGTATATTGAAAGCAGGTGCTTCGACACAGGTGTGATCCCTGAGTTATTTAAGCAATCAACATCCCATCATGCTTAGTGTCATGTATATAAATGCTGGGCAGGCCATTATTTTGGCTACCATGGTCAATACCGCCATCCACAGGACACGACCGGTCATTGAATGGTTTGATGAGCCTGAACAACGATGTAAACCATATGAAATGGCCGTCTCAGTCATCAGGTCTCAACCCAATTGAACACTTATGGGAGAGTTTGGAGCAGCGCCTGATACAGCGTTTTCCACCACCGTCAAACAAAACACCAAATGATGGAATTTGTTGCATCTCTCCGATAGAGCTCCAGACAGTTGTAGAATCTAGGCCGAGGTGCAGAGAAGCTGCTCTGGCTTGTGGTGGCCCAACGCCCTATTAAGATGCTTCATGTTGGTGTTTCCTTTATTTTGACAGTTACCTGTACGTGTAACTAGATCTCTAATAGAAGATACTTTGGGAGGTATTTTCTAGTACAGCTATAGGTGGTAAGGAGATAGTGATTTGAGGAAATCGAATAGAATGCTCTAGACCCCTGGAACTCTGGACCTGGAAGCCAGATCCACTTTGTGTTTTCATTGTTCCCCTCTAATCAGGGACTGATTTAGACCTGGGACACCAAGGTGGGTGCAATTAATGATCAGGTAGAACAGAAAACCAGCAGGCTCCGGACCTCGTAGAGTCAGAGTTGAATACCGCTGGCATAGAGGATTATAGACCTATAGCAATCCCCTTTTAGACACATTATCAATGTGACTCTATGTATAGGGAATTGGAATTAAATCTGAAATTAAATCATGTTAAATTGCTCATGTTTGAACTGAGCCCAGTTAGTCCAACTCTGTGCTATAGGCTGGCGTTGTGATTCAGGTGTACTTGGACACACATGGCCCGTGCAGGACAGTGGAGCGACAGATACAGATCACTGTGGCAGAAACAGAGACGAGTCACAGACAAACCTTCTCAGTCTTAAGTGCAGTATACAGTCAGGGTCCATGTCATAGCTGACATCTACACTCAAAATGTTTAGTTGAAACTTGCAATACATTTTTAACTAATGGTCCGTAATAATAATCAATTCACTTTATACTGTAGTTAATGGTGGTCTTTCTTGTTTCGAGATTCATTCCCCAAAACGTTAGTTTAACATTAGCATTAGTTAAAGATAAGCTAGTTGTTTTCTCCCCTTACTAATATAACACAGCTAAACTGTTACAGGGTTGACTCTGGCTCAACTGCATCACGCCAATCTAACATAACTAGACAAACACAGACATCAACAGGACCCACACATCAGAGATAAAGAGATCAGGAACCGCTCCCCTGCAACCGAGAGGGGGAGGGGATGAGGGGACGCAAGTATCAACAACAAACAGATGGATGGATAGATGGATGGAGAACGTAGACATTGGGCGTCTCTCTCAACCCCGGCGGTGAGAGAGACACACTGATTGGTGTGTGGTAGCAGCAAACCCTAACATTTCGCAGTAATAGGCTAGAGAGGTGGGGTAAGTTTGCTTGCAATGTGCATGGTGGTGGTGGTGGTGATACAATCGGTTGGTTTGGGTCAGTGCTCAGTGTGTACAATGCAGTTCGACGATGGTGATTTGAGTAAATGTGTGTGTTTGTGCTCAGTGACATAGCTGATCTGGGACCAGTGGTGATTGACAAAGAGGTTCACGGCTCATGCAAATCAATGGGATTAACATGAAGAATTCGCACAACTGCAGTATGTCAGTTAAGCATAGTTTGCTGCCTGGTTTTCACCTGGATTTGGGTGGGTTGGTTGTGTGTGTGTGTGGGGGGGGGGGGGGGGGGGGGGGCATACACATGTCAGAGTGAGTATCTTTCAATAATCTATCTACAGTGCATTCGGAAAGCATTCAGACCCCTTCCCCTTTTCTACATTTTGTTATGTTACAGCCTTATTCTAAAATGGTTAAATAAAAAATTTTCCCCATCAATCTACACACAATCCCCCACAATGACAAAGCAAAAACTTTTTTGCAAATGTATAAAAAATAGGTCTCCCGAGTGACGCAGCGTCTAAGGCACTGCATCACAGTGCTTGAGGCATCACTACAAACCTGGGTTCGATCCCAGCCTGTGTCACAACTGGCCGTGACCGCAAGTCCCATAGAGCGGCGGACAATTGGCCCAGCGTTGTCCGGATTAGGGGAGGGTTTGGCCGGGGGGGGGCCTTTACTTGGCTCATCGCACTCTAGCAACTCCTTGAGGCGGCGGGACGCCTGCAGACTGACTTTGGGCGTCAGTTGAACGCTGTCTCCTCTGACACATTGGTACAGCTGGCTTACGGTTTAACCGAGTGGGTGTTAAGAAGCGCGGTTATGTTTCGGAGGACGCATGACTCGACCTTCGCCTCCTGAGCCCGTTGGGGAGTTGCAGCGATGAGACAAGATCGTAATTGGATCACAATTGGAAATCACGAAATTTGAGTGAAAAAGGGGGTAAAAAATATATAGATATAAACATGTATATTAATACCTTATTAACATAAGTATTCAGACCCTTTGCTATGAGACTGAAATTGAGCTCAGGTACATCCTGTTTCGATTGATCATCCTTGAGATGTTTCTTCAACTGATTGGAGTCCACCTGTGGTAAATTCAAATGATTGGACATGATTTGGAAAGGCACACACCTGTCTATATATAAGGTCCCACAATTGACAGTGCATGTCAGAGCAAAAACCAAGCCATGAGGTAAAATTAATTGTCCGTAGAGCTCCGAGACATGATTGTGTCGAGGCAAAGATATGGGGAAGGGTATCAAAAAATGTATGCAGCATTGAAGGTCCCCAAGAATACAGTGGCCTCCATCATTCTTAAATGGAAGAAGTTTGGAACCACCAAGACTCTTCCTAGAGCTGAGCAATCAGAGGTGACCCGATGGTCACTCTGACAGAGCTCCAGAGTTCCTCTGTGGAGATAAGATAACCTTCCAGAATGACAACCATCTCTGCAGCACTCCACCAATCAAACTACTCCTCAGTAAAAGGAACATGACAGCACGTTTGGAGTTTGCCAAAAGGCACCTAAATGACTCTCAGACCATGTGAAACAAGATTCTCTGGTCTGATGAAACCAAGATTGAACTCTTTGGCCTGAATGTCAAGCATCACGTCTGGAGGAAACCTGGCACCATCCCTACGGTGAAGCATGGTGGTGGCAGCATCATGCTGTGGGGATGTTTTTCAGCGGCAGGGACTGGGAGACTAGTCAGGATCAAGGAAAAGATGAACAGAGCAAAGTACAGAGAGATCCTTGATGAAAAGCTGCTCCAGAGAGCTCAGGACCTCAGACTGGGGTGAAGGTTCACCTTCCAACAGGACAGTGACACTAAGCACACAGCCAAGACGACGCAGGAGTGGCTTCAAGACAAGTCTCTGAATGTCCTTGAACATCTCTGGAGATACCTGAAAATAGCTGTGCAGCGACACTCCCCATCCAACTTGACAGAGCTTGAGAGGATCTGCTGAGAAGTATGGGAGAAACTCATACAGGTGTGCCAAGCTTGTAGCGTCATACCCAAGAAGACTCAAGGCTGTAATCGCTGCCAAAGGTGCTTTAACAAAGTACTGAGTAAAGGGTCTGAAAACTTATGTAATGTGATATCAGTTTTACATTTTTTATAAATAAGCAAACATTTCTAAAAAGGTAAAAAGGTATTGTGTGTAGATTGATGAGGGAAAAAAACGATTTAACCAACTTTTGAATAAGGCTGTAATGTGGAAACATTCAAGGAGTCTGAATCCTATCTATGTATCTATCTATCTAATGTCCTTCCCAGTCCATGACTCAATACATTTTTTAAATATTAACTGTAACATACACCAACCAGGACATTCTACACTTCAAAATGGCCACAAAACCAGGCAGTAACGTTGGTTATCAGGTGATGGAGTGATCGATTCATAACATACCTCCTCTTCCAGGGGGGCCGGGGGATCCACTGTTACCCTTGGGCCCCTGGAGGGCCACACCTGGGGCACCAGGGGCCCCGATGCTCCCGGGGGACCCAGGTTGGCCGGGAAAGCCCATCTCTCCCTTCTGACCAGGGAACCCAGGGTTACCCGGAAGACCAGGGGCGCCAAAATCTCCCTTAGCACCTGGAGGGGACAGACGGCAACCACACAGGGTCATTTCAGAATCAGAATCACTTTAATTCGCCAAGTACATTTACACATACCTGGAAATTGACTAAGTGAATTGACTCAGTGAATTGGTGCTGCCAGCAATAGACAAATTGTAAAGACAGAGTACAAACGGAATACAAATGTTATACAGACAGTATATACAATATAAATACAGCAAACCTGAAACATTGAACATTTGGTGTTGTGGGCGAGAAGTGTTGATTGAAGGATGTTGGTCGATGTAGAGTAGTAGTAGTAGTAGTAGTAGTAGTTGTTATAGTATAAGTAGTAGTAGTGGTCGTAGTAGTAGTAGTAGTAGTAGTAGTACCGTAGTTGTAGTAGTAGTAGTAGTTGTTATAGTATAAGTAGTAGTAGTGGTCGTAGTAGTAGTAGTAGTAGTGGTAGTAGAGGTGGCAGCAGTAGCAGTAGTAGAAGTAGTAGAGTTTTGTGGTGTGTGTGGTGTGTGTGGTGTGTGTATGCTGTGTGTATTGTGTCTGTATGATGTGTATGGAATGTGTGGTGTGTGTATGATGTGTGTATGGTGTCTGTATGGTGTCTGTATGGTGGGTACAATCAAGTGGTGTGACTCTCACCTGGTGACCCTGGGAGACCAGGAGAACCGGGGCCGCCGAAACCAGAAAGACCTGTAAGAGAAGAAGATCATGGGAAAAAAGAGGAGTGAGATTTAGACATCCAACTATTATATAACACATTTTGGAAGAATCATAATTTTCAAAGAGATTTGAAAGAGAATAGTCATACCCTTAAACAAGTACATGGTCTTTCTGCGTAATATCGCCATGACAAGAAAAACTCAGTGACGACAACTGTATCATGGGTAATGTAGTTATCTCATGTGACTACGCCACCTACCTTGGTCTCCTTTGACTCCCGCTGGTCCAGGGATTCCGTCGCGGCCTGCCTGACCCTTGTCGCCTGGGAACCCAGGTGATCCGGCACGGCCATTCTCTCCCGGTCGCCCGGGGCCTCCGGCGGGACCGGGGTTACCAGGGGTACCGTCCAGACCCTTAGGCCCGGGAATACCGGGAGAACCTAAATGAATTACCGCAAAGACAGACGGACAGATTTAATGACAAAGATAGATGGATTTTACATGAAGTCACTATTCCTGGTTTTCCCACTGTACAGCACTGGTGGTTAGCACCATAACCGTTAGTTACCGGAAGCGTACCTTGGAATCCTGGGAGGCCGGGGTCGCCTTTGGCTCCGGGGCCGCCGGGAAACCCTGGAAGACCTGGTGTTCCGGGAGTTCCTTTCTCTCCATTTTGTCCGGGGAATCCCGACCGACCGGGCTCACCCTGTGTGTGAGAGTGTGTGTGTGAGAGAGAGAGTGGAATAAAGTTACATTATAGATAGAGAACAGTCATTTATCTAATATTGAAAGTAAAACTAACAGTACTAGCTCAACAACTACTGATAATAAAGATAACGTCATCAATATAGCACTTTTCTATATATTACAAATCTCATTCATATTGAGTAGACAGTTCACTACAAAATACTCAAATAACTCATCTAAACCTGGAGAGATAAAAATTCAAGCATAAAGGAACCCATGGTTCTATGCGGTTCTAAAGTCATTTCCATACCTTGGGACCTGTAGCTCCTGTGGCACCAAATCCGGGGGAACCTGGGTCTCCTTTAGCTCCGGGGAACCCTGGTGCTCCTGAACTACCGGGTACGCCCGACCGACCTAGCTGACCTGGAGTTCCTTTCGCTCCTGTGGGTCCTGTGACATCATCATAAATGGACAATAAGATTAGCGCAGTTGGCCAAATAGAGTTCATTCACAACACTCCAACTGTGATTCATTTATCAATCAGTTCACTGACAACAGTAATCAATCAGTTCACTGACATATGAGGTTATACAACATGATGGTGATGATATGAGGTTATAGAACATGATGGTGATGATATGAGTTTATACAACATGATGGTGATGATAAGAGGTTATACAGCATGATGGTGATGATATGAGGTTATACAGCATGATGGTGATGATATGAGGTTATACAACATGATGGTGATGATATGAGGTTATACAACATGATGGTGATGATAAGAGGTTATAAAACATGATGGTGATGATATGAGGTTATACAGCATGATGGTGATGATATGAGGTTATACAGCATGATGGTGATGGTATGAGGTTATAGAACATGATGGTGATGATATGAGGTTATACAGCATGATGGTGATGATATGAGGTTATACAGCATGATGGTGATGATATGAGGTTATACAACATGATGGTGATGATATGAGGGTATATAACATGATGGTGATGATATGAGGTTATACAGCATGATGGTGATGATATGAGGTTATAGAACATGATGGTGATGATAAGAGGTTATACAACATGATGGTGATGGTGATGATATGAGGTTATACAGCATGATGATGATGGTGATGATATGAGTTTATACAGCATGATGGTGATGATATGAGGTTATACAGCATGATGGTGATGGTATGAGGTTATTCAACATGATGGTGATGATATGAGGTTATACAGCATGATGGTGATGGTGATGATATGAGGTTATACAGCATGATGGTGATGGTGATGATATGAGTTTATACAGCATGATGGTGATGATATGAGTTTATACAGCATGATGGTGATGGTGATGATATGAGTTTATACAGCATGATGGTGATGATATGAGGTTATACAGCATGATGGTGATGATATGAGGTTATACAGCATGATGGTGATGATATGAGGTTATACAGCATGATGGTGATGATATGAGGTTATTCAACATGATGGTGATGGTGATGATATGAGGTTATACAGCATGATGGTGATGGTGATGATATGAGGTTATACAGCATGATGGTGATGGTATGAGGTTATACAGCATGATGGTGATGATATGAGGGTATACAGCATGATGGTGATGATATGAGGTTATATAACATGGTGGTGATGATATGAGGTTATACAACATGATGGTGATGATATGAGGTTATAGAACATGATGGTGATGATATGAGGTTATAGAACATGATGGTGATGATATGAGGTTATACAGCATGATGGTGATGATATGAGGTTATACAGCATGATGGTGATGATATGAGGTTATACAGCATGATGATGATGGTGATGATATGAGTTTATACAGCATGATGGTGATGATATGAGGTTATACAGCATGATGGTGATGGTATGAGGTTATTCAACATGATTTTGATGATATGAGGTTATACAACATGATGGTGATGGTGGGGATATGGGGTTATCGGCTGGCTGACACCCACCTGGGAAGCCCATCTCTCCCATGTTGCCTTTAAGTCCTTGGCTTCCTGGTGAGCCGGATACTCCAGGGATACCCATGTCTCCTTTGGGACCTAGAGATATTACGTAAAGAATAGTAAATAATCAATACATGACATTAGAGGTCTCGTTTGGGACCTGAGCACAAGGGAAAGAGGATGTTAGGAATGATTATTCAGTAGAGGACATTTTGGAGAACATTCTGGTGCTCAATGACAACTTGAAACATATGTATTTTATAAGCCCATGTTGGTTGGGCGTATCTGAAGATGCAAGACACTAATAATGAAATAATTAATATGTGAACAGCACATTGAAGTCAACAGGAAACATTATCAAGAAAGATCTCTAGGTAGGGTGACTGTACTATAGGGTGACTGTACTATAGGATGACTGTACTATAGGGTGACTGTACTATAGGGTGACTGTACTATAGGGTGACTGTACTATAGGGTGACTGTACTATAGGATGACTGTACTATAGGATGACTGTACTATAGGATGACTGTACTATAGGATGACTGTACTATAGGGTGACTGTACTATAGGGTGACTGTACTATAGGATGACTGTACTATAGGATGACTGTACCATAGGATGACTGTACTATAGGATGACTGTACCATAGGATGACTGTACTATAGGATGACTGTACTATAGGATGACTGTACCATAGGATGACTGTACTATAGGATGACTGTACTATAGGATGACTGTACTATAGGATGACTGTACTACAGGATGACTGTACTACAGGATGACTGTACTATAGGATGACTGTACTACAGGATGACTGTACTATAGGATGACTGTACTATAGGATGACTGTACCATAGGATGACTGTACTATAGGATGACTGTACTATAGGATGACTGTGCTATAGGATGACTGTGCTATAGGATGACTGTACTATAGGATGACTACTATAGGATGACTGTACTATAGGATGACTGTA
Source organism: Salvelinus fontinalis (assembly GCF_029448725.1). Taxonomy (NCBI): domain Eukaryota; kingdom Metazoa; phylum Chordata; class Actinopteri; order Salmoniformes; family Salmonidae; genus Salvelinus; species Salvelinus fontinalis. The sequence continues at coordinate 24,849,168 of NC_074700.1, read as the reverse complement.
CTATAGGATGACTGTACCATAGGATGACTGTACCATAGGATGACTGTACCATAGGATGACTGTACCATAGGATGACTGTACTATAGGAGGACTGTACTATAGGAGGACTGTACTATAGGATGACTGTACTATAGGAGGACTGTACTATAGGATGACTGTACTATAGGATGACTGTACCATAGGATGACTGTACCATAGGATGACTGTACCATAGGATGACTGTACCATAGGATGACTGTACCATAGGATGACTGTACTATAGGATGACTGTACTATAGGATGACTGTACCATAGGATGACTGTACCATAGGATGACTGTACCATAGGATGACTGTACCATAGGATGACTGTACCATAGGATGACTGTATTATAGGATGACTGTACCATAGGATGACTGTACTATAGGATGACTGTACCATAGGATGACTGTACTATAGGATGACTGTACTATAGGATGACTGTACTATAGGATGACTGTACTATAGGATGACTGTACTATACCTTGAGGTCCAGGTAACCCAGGTCTTCCATCCTGTCCTGATACACCAGCGTCTCCAGGGAGACCGGAAATACCCTTCTGACCCGGCTGACCTGGCAAACCTACACAGCACAGAGACAGAATGGTTAGACAGACAGGACACTGTTTCAGTAATAGCAGTAAATATATTAAACAAGAGTTGGGCATCCATCTTTGCTGAGTGTAAGTCTTTCATCTACACTGGGGAGAACTTCTACATTCATAACGCTTGCAGAGGTGCCTAGATTTGTTATGAGACTGCCCAGCGGAGCACCATTGGGCACCCTTTTATTTACTCAAATCCTGCATTTTAATTTTATAGTCATTATGATCATGACAGATAGATAGATTGAAAGACCGACCGACAAACAGACGTACCTGGTTCTCCTACATCTCCATTGGCTCCCTTGATTGAAGGGGGAGTGTTGCTGGGACCGGGGAGTCCTATGAGACCGGGGTCTCCTCTGTCTCCCTTCAGACCTGGACTGCCGGTCCCACCTGGTCGCCCTGGGAAACCATCGTCACCTGGAGGAAGGAGACACTCAGGGTCAGAGGGTCTATTACCCAAGACACGTACAGTACTAACACGTGTGTGTTTATGTGTGTGTGTGTGTGTGTGTGTGTGTGTGTGTGTGTGTGTGTGTGTGTGTGTGTGTGTGTGTGTGTGTGTGTGTGTGTGTGTGTGTGTGTGTCTGTGTGTTTATGTGTGTGTGTTTATGTGTGTGTGTGGGTTCCTTATAGCTAACGCAGCAGATGTTTAGGACTAGTTTGTTTGATTGTAAGACCTGGCATCTGTGTGATCTTGGTCAGATGTGGATCTATTGCGACTGCTGTCCTACGACGCCATGGTCTATATAGTAGCAGTCCCTTTAGGTGTGTGCTTGTGTGTGTGTGTGCTTGTGTGTGTGTGTGTGTGTGTGTGTGTGTGTGTGTGTGTGTGTGTGCTTGTGTGTGCGTGTGCTTGTGTGTGCATGTGTGTGTGTGTGCTTGTGTGTGCGTGTGCTTGTGTGTGTGTGTGCTTGTGTGTGTGTGTGTGTGTGTGTGCTTGTGTGTGCGTGTGCTTGTGTGTGTGTGTGTGTGTGTGTGTGTGCTTGTGTGTGCGTGTGCACATGCGCGTGCGTGTGCGTGTGCGTGTGTAGCTGCCTTTAGGTCCAGGGAAGCCGGGCCCTCCGGGGTTGCCAGGTGATCCCAGAGATCCAGGAGTTCCCATTACACCCATGTCTCCTTTACCACCTGTTGAAAGACAGAGAGGTAGGTTGGGGACATTGGAAAAAATGAGCACCTTTTTGGAAGTCAGAGATGGAGCAACAGGCATAATATGTAGACAGTCAGTCAAACACGTCAAACAGAAAATAAAAACAAAATAGAGAGAGAGGAGACAGGTTACACATCTTCTGACTGGCCTCTCTCCCATCAACACAGGTTACACATCTTCTGACTGGCATCTTCCCATCAACACAGGTTACACATCTTCTGACTGGCCTCCTGCCATCAACACAGGTTACATATCTTCTGACTGGCCTCCTCCCATCAACACAGGTTACATATCTTCTGACTGGCCTCCTGCCATCAACACAGGTTACTTTGGGTCTTTACTGGAAGTCAGAGCATGCGTCCCAAATGACAGCCTATTGCCACTACTTTTGACCAGGGCTCTTATCAAAAGTAGTGCACTATAAAGGGAAATGGACTGAAACAGACATATAGGCTGTGTTTACACAGGCAGCCCAATTCTGATCTTATGCCACTAATGGTCATTTGACCAATCAGATCCGATTTTTTGCCATTAATTGGTCAAAAGATCAGAATTGGGCTGTCTGTGTAAAACTCTGATTCTGATCTTTTGCCTAATTATTGGCAAAAGATCTGATCCAATTGGTCAAAAGACCAATAATTGAACAAAATATCAGATTTGGGCTCCTGGGTTAAATCTGCCATAGATCAGAAATGGTTGACATTATCTTACCAGGCAGGCCAGGTATTCCATCGCGACCAGGACCACCGGGGTTACCCTGAGGTCCACCTCCCCCGGGGCTTCCGGGGAAACCGGGACTTCCTCTGTCTCCTGGCAACCCTGTAATGCCCGGGCCAGGAAGACCGGAGTCTCCCTTCTCTCCATTGTTGCCTGAGTATCCTGCAACGCCGAGGATCAAGGACAGTGTCAGGACAGATTCTCACTTTCTGATCAGGATCTGTCCCTCATATATGACATCACAGAAAGTCCATTTTGTCAAATGCAAAAAACAAAAAAATTCTGTCTTACGTAAATTTGAAGGACAATAAAGCTTTTTGAGTTTGACTTGTAGTGCTAGTGGAATCTAGTGACTATTCAACACATTGTAAAGGTCCCATATGTCAGTCCAGAATAAAATAACCTAATTGTATATCACTACCTCATAGCTGGAGTAATGTCACGCAGAACAGAAGTACAGTCCCTAAACCAATCAACCAATCACACAGAAATACAGTACCAATGAACCAATCAGCTGCCAAAAAGAGACTTCAGTTCAGATAGGCTGCGGTACAATACCTTTCTCGCCTTGAGGTCATGAGTTCAGAGAGCGGCAGGTAAAGGAGGGCAAATGTCCAAAATGGAGCTGATGGAAGGATGGAGCAGATTGGAGAAAGAGATGTGGGGACGGGGGGGGATGCTCTAGGTCTATCCAACATGGCATACATGAGGAAAGAGCCTTCCGAACTGAGCCCTGGGTGGAGGTGACTGGTTAGTACGTTGTTTTGTGTACTAGCCAGGTAGAGGACAGTGTGAAGTTATTGGTGAGGTTTTGGCTTGAACCAGAAAGGTAAATTGTGTTTAAGAGTGAGGAGAACAAATACAGGAAAGGTAGACTTGTGGAATTGTGCGGGTGGGTGATAGCTGACAGCCTAACGCGTGAAATTCGCCAAAGAGACATGACAACACGCAAAAGAAGAATAGAGAAAAAGATTGTTGTGAGGTGAGAAGACGAAGAAAGAGAGAACTCCCAAGATCAGGGTACGGTTACAGACGGTAACCGAGATGTTCCATCTCTGAGACAGGATCACCCATAGAGACATGCTATCGCCATGTTGACGTCATTCATCTCTGAGACAGGATCACCCATAGAGACATGCTATCGCCATGTTGACGTCATTCATCTGTGAGACAGGATCACCCATAGAGACATGCTATCGCCATGTTGACGTCATTCATCTCTGAGACAGGATCACCCATAGAGACATGCTATCGCCATGTTGACGTCATTCATCTCTGAGACAGGATCACCCATAGAGACATGCTATCGCCATGTTGACGTCATTCATCTCTGAGACAGGATCACCCATAGAGACATGCTATCGCCATGTTGACGTCATTCATCTCTGAGACAGGATCACCCATAGAGACATGCTATCGCCATGTTGACGTCATTCATCTCTGAGACAGGATCACCCATAGAGACATGCTATCGCCATGTTGACGTCATTCATCTCTGAGACAGGATCACCCATAGAGACATGCTATTGCCATGTTGACGTCATTCAGTGCTCAACAAATAAACTCTTTACAGGTCAACCACTTACAAACTGTTTGCAAACCCTTTGGTGCTCAAAAGCCTTGCAGTGGGGTGGTGTTACCTGCGTAATAACTAGTGTGACAACATAGCTTGAACCACATAGCCAGCCCACTGAGATACATCATTAACATTAATATAAGAGACCTTTGGGTGACCATGCACATAACACTGTGTGACTCAGGCAATCCATTCTGGATAACACATATTCAGTCATCTCAAACACAAGATAACCTGGTAAAAACAACAAGATAACTATGTATTTTAAAATGCAGCATAAATATACATACTGTATTGCATGGGTTTTCCTATGATAACAATTCTTAGCATTTCATCTACAATATGGTGAAACTAGAAGATCTGCTGCAACCACATATAAATGCTAACAATCTCAAATCAAATTCTATCACTTAATCTCCAATCAATATATCTATCAGAATTCATCTCTATCAATCTCAAATCTCAATCAATGCTAGCAATCTTAATCTCAATATCAGACTCAAACACTATCGATCTCTAATCAATCAGCTAGTCAACAGTCGGCTCTGTTCTGTTTGTTGTTATAAGGCTTACCTGGAGCACCCATAGGTCCTGGGGGTCCGACAGGGCCGGGGACACCCTGAGAGCCGATGGTGGGTGATCCTTGAGGGCCACGAGCTCCGGGTCTACCAGGGATACCAGAGTCACCTGGGAGGCAGACAGACAGACAGGTACAGACCACACAATATAGCAATACCAACTAACTAGCTAGCTAATAAAATACTCTATTTCTGGACTAAGGATAAGGATTTTTATTGTCAATTCTCCATTGAGCATGCTTTAAGTCTAGAACTAAGCTTAATCTGTGTCTGTAAAAATCATCACAGAAAGAATTTGCCTAGATTATAGTATGATATTGTTGACGTATGAAGAGAGTATATAATAACATAGCATAATAACATAATAACAAAAATGACTAATTCGAAACCACTGACACACACTTAATCAGTATACATTAGGTGACCGATGTGGGAATCAAACCCACAACGTCAGTGTTTCTAAGCGCCAAACTCCAGCCGACCACGCCATCAGAAGTTGGAACCGTACCTTTGGCACCAGGGCCGCCGTCAAAGCCGGCTCGTCCTGGTAAGCCGGGGTTGCCAGGGAAACCAGAGTCTCCTTTGGGTCCAGGGAATCCTTTATCTCCGGGCAAGCCTGGTGAGCCCTGGGGACCTGGCAGCCCGAAGCCTGGCTCTCCCTATCACACACACACACAAAGAAAAACTTCAATGAATATACAAACACAGACAAATGTTAACAGAGACAACTGTGTCTGTCAGATAACTAGGTTTACATTTGTTGTTACCCTTCACCCGATCCTATGTTATCTAGTTTGGATTCTCATAGCCGTACATGTAAATGACTGTAATTAAGTCCATATACAGTAGTGGGGATGTGGTAAGCAACTTAACTCCGGGTCCACCTGGCTGTCTGTATCTATAGTAGTAGAGTTAGTCTGTATCTATAGTAGTCTGTATCTATAGTAGTAATGTTAGTCTGTATCTATAGTAGTAGTGTTAATCTGTATCTATAGTAGTAGTGTTAGTCTGTATCTATAGTAGTAGTGTTAGTCTGTATCTATAGTAGTAGTGTTAGTCTGTATCTATAGTAGTAGTGTTAGTCTGTATCTATAGTAGTAGTGTTAGTCTGTATCTATAGTAGTAGTGTTAGTCTGTATCTATAGTAGTCTGTATCTATAGTAGTAGTGTTAGTCTGTATCTATAGTAGTAGAGTTAGTCTGTATCTATAGTAGTCCGTATCTATAGTAGTCTGTATCTATAGTAGTAGTGTTAGTCTGTATCTATAGTAGTAGTGTTAGTCTGTATCTATAGTAGTCTGTATCTATAGTAGTAGAGTTAGTCTGTATCTATAGTAGTCCGTATCTATAGTAGTAATGTTAGTCTGTATCTATAGTAGTAATGTTAGTCTGTATCTATAGTAGTAGTGTTAGTCTGTATCTATAGTAGTAATGTTAGTCTGTATCTATAGTATTAGTGTTAGTCTGTATCTATAGTAGTAGTGTTAGTCTGTATCTATAGTAGTAGTGTTAGTCTGTATCTATAGTGGTAGTGTTAGTCTGTATCTATAGTAGTAGTGTTAGTCTGTATCTATAGTAGTAGAGTTAGTCTGTATCTATAGTAGTAGTGTTAGTCTGTATCTATAGTAGTAGTGTTAGTCTGTATCTATAGTAGTAATGTTAGTCTGTATCTATAGTGGTAGTGTTAGTCTGTATCTATAGTAGTAGTGTTAGTCTGTATCTATAGTAGTAGTGTTAGTCTGTATCTATAGTAGTCTGTATCTATAGTAGTAGTGTTAGTCTGTATCTATAGTAGTCTGTATCTATAGTAGTAGAGTTAGTCTGTATCTATAGTAGTAGTGTTAGTCTGTATCTATAGTAGTAGTGTTAGTCTGTATCTATAGTAGTAATGTTAGTCTGTATCTATAGTGGTAGTGTTAGTCTGTATCTATAGTAGTAGTGTTAGTCTGTATCTATAGTAGTAGTGTTAGTCTGTATCTATAGTAGTCTGTATCTATAGTAGTAGTGTTAGTCTGTATCTATAGTAGTCTGTATCTATAGTAGTAATGTTAGTCTGTATCTATAGTGGTAGTGTTAGTCTGTATCTATAGTAGTCTGTATCTATAGTAGTAATGTTAGTCTGTATCTATAGTGGTAGTGTTAGTCTGTATCTATAGTAGTAGTGTTAGTCTGTATCTATAGTAGTAGTGTTAGTCTGTATCTATAGTAGTCTGTATCTATAGTAGTAGTGTTAGTCTGTATCTATAGTAGTAGTGTTAGTCTGTATCTATAGTAGTCTGTATCTATAGTAGTAGTGTTAGTCTGTATCTATAGTAGTCTGTATCTATAGTAGTAGTGTTAGTCTGTATCTATAGTAGTCTGTATCTATAGTAGTCTGTATCTATAGTAGTAGTGTTAGTCTGTATCTATAGTAGTCTGTATCTATAGTAGTCTGTATCTATAGTAGTAGTGTTAGTCTGTATCTATAGTAGTAGTGTTAGTCTGTATCTATAGTAGTAGTGTTAGTCTGTATCTATAGTAATAGTGTTAGTCTGTATCTATAGTAGTAGTGTTACTCTGTATCTATAGTAGTAGTGTTACTCTGTATCTATAGTAGTAGTGTTAGTCTGTATCTATAGTAGTAATGTTAGTCTGTATCTATAGTAGTAATGTTAGTCTGTATCTATAGTAGTAGTGTTAGTCTGTATCTATAGTAGTAGTGTTAGTCTGTATCTATAGTAGTCTGTATCTATAGTAGTAGTGTTAGTCTGTATCTATAGTAATAGTGTTAGTCTGTATCTATAGTAGTAGTGTTTCTCTGTATCTATAGTAGTAGTGTTAGTCTGTATCTATAGTAATAGTGTTAGTCTGTATCTATAGTAGTAGTGTTAGTCTGTATCTATAGTAGTCTGTATCTATAGTAGTCTGTATCTATAGTAGTAGTGTTAGTCTGTATCTATAGTAATAGTGTTAGTCTGTATCTATAGTAGTAGTGTTAGTCTGTATCTATAGTAGTAGTGTTAGTCTGTATCTATAGTAGTAGTGTTAGTCTGTATCTATAGTAGTCTGTATCTATAGTAGTAGAGTTAGTCTGTATCTATAGTAGTCTGTATCTATAGTAGTAGTGTTAGTCTGTATCTATAGTAGTCTGTATCTATAGTAGTAGAGTTAGTCTGTATCTATAGTAGTCTGTATCTATAGTAGTAGAGTTAGTCTGTATCTATAGTAGTAGTGTTAGTCTGTATCTATAGTAGTAGAGTTAGTCTGTATCTATAGTAGACTGTATCTATAGTAGTAGTGTTAGTCTGTATCTATAGTAGTAGTGTTAGTCTGTATATATAGTAGTAGTGTTAGTCTGTATCTATAGTAGTAGTGTTAGTCTGTATCTATAGTAGTCTGTATCTATAGTAGTAGTGTTAGTCTGTATCTATAGTAATAGTGTTAGTCTGTATCTATAGTAGTAGTGTTAGTCTGTATCTATAGTGGTAGTGTTAGTCTGTATCTATAGTAGTCTGTATCTATAGTAGTAGTGTTAGTCTGTATCTATAGTAGTAGTGTTAGTCTGTATCTATAGTAGTCTGTATCTATAGTGGTAGTGTTAGTCTGTATCTATAGTAGTCTGTATCTATAGTAGTAATGTTAGTCTGTATCTATAGTAGTAGTGTTAGTCTGTATCTATAGTAGTAGTGTTAGTCTGTATCTATAGTAGTAGTGTTAGTCTGTATCTATAGTAGTAGTGTTATTCTGTATCTATAGTAGTAGTGTTAGTCTGTATCTATAGTAGTAGTGTTAGTCTGTATCTATAGTAGTAGTGTTAGTCTGTATCTATAGTAGTAGAGTTAGTCTGTATCTATAGTAGTAGTGTTAGTCTGTATCTATAGTAGTAGTGTTAGTCTGTATCTATAGTAGTAGTGTTAGTCTGTATCTATAGTAGTAGTGTTAGTCTGTATCTATAGTAGTAGAGTTAGTCTGTATCTATAGTAGTCTGTATCTATAGTGGTAGTGTTAGTCTGTATCTATAGTAGTCTGTATCTATAGTGGTAGTGTTAGTCTGTATCTATAGTAGTCTGTATCTATAGTAGTAGTGTTAGTCTGTATCTACAGTAGTGGGTTGTACCTTAGCTCCAGGTGCACCTGGCTGTCCGGGGAACCCGTCCACACCTGGTCTACCTGGACCTCCGGGACCACCTGGCAAACCAGTTGAGCCAGGGAATCCTGCAGGCATGGACAGGTGAGATGACAGGTCAGTGATAATGAGAATAGTATACTAATCTATAAGGCACTACTGTAAAAAACTGTGCTATGGTGCTAAGAGTGACCTTGTGGCTGTTCCATCCTGTGCGTCTGTCAGGGCCTTAAGCCTAGTCCTAGACCAAAAAGCATGTTCAATAGAGATTCTTCATTCAAAACACTTCTTAGTCCAGGACTAGGCTTAATCTGTGTCTGGGAAACTGGACCTTGGAGTTCGTATTATAACCATAAAGGTGAGGCTGTACCTGTCCAGGTATTTAGTGTTTACCTTTAGCTCCGGTGGGTCCTGGCAGTCCGATGCCAGAGAGGCCGGGATCACCCTTGGGACCTGGTGACCCGGGGAAACCGGACTGTCCTGGCCCGCCGGGGTTACCTGTCGACACGTAAGTGAAGACTTAGTTTTGGCAAACATTTACAACACTACTACTAAACAGTTCACTAGTGTGTATACCTCATAGAATTACATCAAATATTCCCCCAAACAACACCAAACATCTGTCTGTTACCTCCATCATCATTCTGGATGAGAGATAAACTACCAGTTCTATCCATCAAGGTAAGTGTAGACCTGTGCAGGTACAGGTGTTATCTACCTGGGTTTCCAGGTAGACCGGGGTCTCCATCCTGTCCTCGGGGTCCTGGGAGGCCCTTCTCTGCTATCGTCTGACCCGGCTCCCCTTTACCTCCTACAGGTCAGAGGTCAAGGGTCAGAGATTAGGGTGTTGGGGTACAAGAGTTGTAGTCATAGAAGAACAGCAGTTGTTGACATCGATGCCGGGCAAGGTTAATGGTAACCAGTTGCAGTCGTCCATGCCAGGCAAAGATAATGGTAACCAGTTGTAGTCGTCCATGCCAGGCAAAGATAATGGTAACCAGTTGTAGTCGTCCATGCCAGGCACAGATAATGGTAACCAGTTGTAGTCGTCCATGCCAGGCAAAGATAATGGTAACCGGTTGTAGTCGTCCATGCCAGGCAAAGATAATGGTAACCAGTTATAGTCGTCCATGCCAGGCAAAGCTAATGGTAACCAGTTGTAGTCGTCCATGCCAGGCAAAGATAATGGTAACCAGTTGTAGTCGTCCATGCCAGGCAAAGATAATGGTAACCAGTTGTAGTCGTCGATGCCAGGCAAAGATAATGGTAACCAGTTGCAGTCGTCGATGCCAGGCAAAGATAATGGTAACCAGTTGTAGTCGTCGATGCCAGGCAAAGATAATGGTAACCAGTTGTAGTCGTCCATGCCAGGCAAAGATAATGGTAACCAGTTGTAGTCGTCCATGCCAGGCAAAGATAATGGTAACCAGTTGTAGTCGTCGATGCCAGGCACAGATAATGGTAACCAGTTGTAGTCGTCGATGCCAGGCACAGATAATGGTAACCAGTTGTAGTCGTCGATGCCAGGCAAAGTTAATGGTAACCAGTTGCAGTCATCGATGCCAGGCAAAGATAATGGTAACCATTTGCAGTCGTCGATGCCAGGCAAAGCTAATGGTAACCAGTTGTAGTCGTTGATGCCAGGCAAAGATAATGGTAACCAGTTGTAGTCGTTGATGCCAGGCAAAGATAATGGTAACCAGTTGTAGTCGTTGATGCCAGGCAAAGATAATGGTAACCAGTTGTAGTCGTTGATGCCAGGCACAGCTAATGGCAAAATTATGATAATGAAAATAACTAGCACAACATCCCTGGACATATGTATCTCACTTTTATCAACATGTTAGATACTACATCCCTGGTCTTCAAGAATATCAACCAACGTATCTCACCTGGTGCTCCAGGTGTTCCCGTTCTCCCTGAGACACCTTGGACACCCTTCTCTCCGGGGGGCCCCTGGGGGCCGAAGCCTGGGGATCCGATGGCACCCCTGTCACCTGGGAGACCCTGCGAACCGGGCTCACCTGGAGGTCCTCGCTCACCCTTCACTAATAGAGATCCCTGCAGAGAGTGAGAGAGAGAGAGAGAGAGAGAGAGAGAGAGAGAGAGAGAGAGAGAGAGAAAGAGAGAGAGAGAGAGAGAGTGAGAGAGAGAAAGAGAGAGAGTGAGAGGTTAATATAGAATGCTATGTTGTGGGAGAGATGGATGGATGAATGGTTGGATGGAGGGATAGAGGTAAGGGAAAGGGGGATACCTAGTCAGTTGTACAACGGAATGTATTTAACTGAAATGTCTCTTCCACATTTAACCCAACCTCTGAATCAGAGAGGTGCGGGGGGCTGCCTTAATCTACATCCACGTCTTCGGCGTCCGGGAAACAGTGGGTTAACTGCCTTGCTCAGGGGCAGAACGAAAGATTTTTACCTTGTCAGCTCGGGGATTCGATCCAGCAACCTTCCGGTTACTGGCCCAATGCTCTAACCACTAGGTAGGGGTAGGGGTGGAGGGAAAGAGAAAAGCTGAAGGGATGGATGGATGGATGAATGAATGGATGAATGGATAGATGCATGGATGGTTGGATGGAGGGATAGAGGTAGGGATGGAGGGATAGAGAAAAGAGGAGGGGAAGGATGGATGGAAAGAGGGATAGAGTAAGGAGAAATGGAGGGAGTAAAGAACGGTTGGATGGGATGGATGGATGAAGGGAGGGAGGGATGAAGGGGAGAGAGAGGAAAACATTGCCACTCACAGATGCTCCTTTGGGTCCAGGAGCTCCAGGACCTCCATCGCGACCAGGTCTTCCGTCCAGACCAGGCAGGCCAGCGGGTCCTGGAAACCCTGTGTCTCCCTTGTCTCCGCCCACCCCATTCACAGCAGTGGTATCACCTGGGTCACCCTTCTCTCCTGGGAAACCAGGAGCACCCTGGGGACCGGGCAAACCCTGGGGGAGAGAGCAGGATAGAGGAGAGAGAGATGGAAGGATGGGGGGGGGTCTGTTAGATACTCTATCGAGGCTATTATAGACACTTAGGGACAGTTTCCAGGACACGGATTAAGCCTCGACTAAAAAGCATTTTCAATGGAGATTCTCTAATTGGTGTCCGGGAAACAGGCCCTAAATTAGTCAGTCTGTCTCTAGGTTAGCCTACTATACCGTTATTCTAAGTGTAGACCCAGTTTCAAACCAGCTTCAAGCCAGTGTCAATATGAGCTAGGTGGGGCTAAATCCAATGTTCTTATGTTGAACAATAATACAATTCAAAACATTTGTCCCTAGAATTGTGTGGGTTTGAAAACAGGAAGTAGGAAATGAAAAGCAATAAGTACTTACAGAAGAACCTGAAGGCCCTGGACCGCCTGGGAATCCTCTGTCACCTTTAGCCCCTGAGCCTCCTGGTCCACCTGAGGGAGGAGGAGAGAGGGAGGAGACAGGGAGGAGAGGAGAGAAGGATGAGAGAGAGGTGTTATGTAGAGTATTGTGTTGCGGTGGCCTGCACATTGACAAATCAGCTGTCTGTTCTCCTCTCTACTTGGTCCTACCAGCTGAGGATATACAGAATCAGGTAGAGAGATAGGTGACCAGGTGAGAGGGGTGCAGTCTTACCTGGGAACCCAGGAGGTCCGGGAGGGCCTGGTGCTCCAGGGACACTGTTGCCTCTGGAGAAACAGTTAATGCAGGTGTCTCCCTTCTCACCTGAAACACAGACGGACAGACATGGATGTCAGACACAGTCCCAGTTTTGGCATCAACATCAATTATACATTAGTCAGGGATGGGGAGTAATAGATTACATGTAATCCGTTACATGTAAGGGATTACAAAAAACTGTAACTGTAATCCGTTACTTTACCAGCTAAAATATTGTAATCAGATTACAGATACTTTTGAAAAACTAGATGATTACTTCGAGGATTACTTTCAAATTCAGATAGGATGTTTGATAAAATAAATCTTTGACACTTGTCTGTTTTCTCAATGACATTCAAATCAGCATTGAAAAAGGAGCAAGTTAAAGTTTGTTCCACCTGAGCAAGTCTGACCTCAACTCAGAGACCACTATAATGACACACCAAATGGGTTTGATGGATCGTGGGAAATTAGCAGGAATAGGCTTTTGTAGGCCACAGTCCAAGCTATGTCTTCCAATGGTGCAACTGCTGTCGACATCCAAAGATTATCCAACTTGAATAAACGCTTGGAGGTAAGGACAACAGCGATACGTAGGTAACACCACTGCTGTCCTCCTTATTTAGCTATTTGTACCTTACGGTTCGTGGTTGATGTGGATGGCTGTTCACAAATCTAAATGTGTATTTGAACCCAATAATGGTTGAATTCAAGAAGTTTAAGCTGCTTATCAATCATTGTTTTTGAAACCAGTGGACAGCCAGTGAAACATACGCTCTTGCAACAGCTACATAGTGCTGATCCAAGCCTATTGAATAAAATGGGGCTTTTTTCACACAATCTAATTCATGCTGATAATGGACACATGCTCAAAATCGTTCACTTTTGATAGACTTAAAAGGGCCATTTTTGGTGTTATAAATTATATATATATTAATGTAAAGATATGATAATATTATTATATGTAGTAGAAAACGATAGTTTAGAAGAAGCCTACATAACCAACCCATAAAGTAAAATGTAACATCCATATATGGCCAGATATGTAAACTTTAACATTGATTTATCCTGCAATACATGTCGTTCAATTGGTGACAGATTTTTGTCTTCTTCTAATGACTCTTAAGGGAAAAGTAATCTAAAAGTAACTGAATGTAATCAGATTACATTACTGATTTCGGGTGATCCAAAAGTTACTTTACTGATTACAATTTTGGACCGGTAACTAGTAACTGTAACGGATTACATTTAGAAAGTAACCTCGCCAACCCTGGCATTAGTTAATTACTGTCCACGTTAACTATGACAATACTCTGGAGGTTAACAACAGAGAACACCACAATTATATCAATAGAATATCGGCCATTTAGCCTATGGAGAAGGACTGGCCCCTCTCATTGAAGTTTGGGGTACTCCGGTCAGCCTTCAACTTGAGATACTCAATGAGAGGGGCCAGCCGTTCTGCCCTGGTCGCATCCTGCAACATCATTTCCTGGACCAGCTCAAACTGCGCACGTTATGTCTTGAGAATCGCCTCATGACACACCATTTTAGCAAACTGAAAGCGACTTGCTGATCTTCAAATGCGTCATTGAGAATGAATGGTGTAGAAAGTGGATAGAAAGTTGTTGTGTGTAAAACCATTCTATTTATGCCCAATAACACAGCCAGCCCACCTTAAAACACCAGCTTATGGGGGAGGGTTTCATAATGCAGTGTACTATCTACACTGTAGTTATATACAGCATTTAGCTGCTATTTATACACTTTTAAAATAATAATTGCACATCAAATAGTCTAACAATGAGGAAAAAAGTAGTCGCCTTGAGGATAATTCAGCCGCTATTTATTGTTGAACTCGGGTATGAACCACATTTTTTGTTAAAGATAATCATCTGTTTGTATCTGGCAATTTATTGGCTGTTCAGTTTCCAGACGACCCGTCCCCAGAGCATCCTATACAGTTAATATCTTTCCGTAACGTGTTGAGGCAGGCATTTAAGGAGAATGAGAGGCTCAATGAAAGATGTTACAGAACTGCTGTATTTGAAACACCAAACCCTTCTGTCCAGTTTACCTGATGTTGCTACGGCAATCAAGCTGCTTTAAATCCTCCCTGTAACTGTCTCTTCTGCAGAGAGATTGTTTTCTAAACTAAAACTCATAAAGGAAAACCTAAGAAGCATTAAGCCAGTGCACATAGGACCACAAACAAAAAAACATGATCTTTCTCTCTATCTCCCTCTCTCTTTCTTGCTCTCTCTCTCTCCGACCCACCTTATTTCTCTCTCTTTCTCTCTCTCTCTCTCTCTGACCCACCTCTCTCTCTCTGACTCTTTCTCGGTCTCGCTCGCTCTCCGACCCACCTTTCTGTCCGGTCTCTCCTTGGAATCCTATATTCCCCTGTTGTCCTGGTAACCCGGTGGCCCCTCCTATACAGTTAATACCCCCATTGGAGACCCCTGGGGGCCCAGGAGGTCCTGGAGGTCCCTGCAGACCAGGGGCGCCACCTCTTCCTGGGTTCCCGGGGATGGAGATGGCTGGCTGGCCCTCGTCTCCCTTCTGGCCCCTCTCTCCTGGGAAGCCTGGTAAACCGGGCTGGCCTCCACCTCCGATACCTGTGGTTCCTGGTTGACCTGGAGGACCCGAGAGACCTGGGGAGGACAGGGGGTCAAAGGGGAATGATCACCATGGAAACTGGGTTCACCAAGCCGCTGATCTAGGACCAGGTCATCTGTGTTCATATAATCTTATTCATTATAATCTGACAAACTTTATGAATATAGAGTACCTACCAGGTTGTCCTCTGTCTCCTTTCCTTCCTGTCTCCCCAGGACGCCCAGGTTCTCCTTTAGGCCCAACTGTAGATGGACCATTGCTCACCAGCTATATAATGGGATACAAAGGTTAGTATCACCATATAGTGGTCACAGTCTAATACGGCACTGTCTGTAGTCACCACTGGTCATCTGTAACAGTAATGTGATATAATTGTTAGTATCACCATCTAGTGGTCACAGTCTAATACTACACAGCCTTTAGTCTGACCACTTGGCCACATGTTAAAGCAGATTTATGCTTGATCTGGCAAAGTGGACCGGAGGCTCCGTATGGAGGGTGGACCGGAGGCTCCGTACGGAGGGTGGACCGGAGGATCCGTACGGAGGGTGGACCGGAGGCTCCGTATGGAGGGTGTGATGCAATTGCGGAGCCTCTGGAGGCTTGAGGAGGCCAAATCAAGCTCTGTAAGGCGATGGCGTGCACCTCACAAATGTTGTAACAATGCAGAGGTCTCCTTATATCTCCTTATAGCTAGGGATTTACATGATTGATTGACTGATAGGTGGGGCCTGTACATCCTTTTATAAACACAAACTCACTTCCTTGACAACTTCCTTGTCAGGGTTACATTGCCATCTATTGGTCACAGTCTTATACTACGGGATGCAGAGTCTAGAGGAGGTTACTCTGCCAATGTCAGGGTTACATTGCCATCTAGTGGTCAATGTCTAAAAATATGGGAGGGCACCATTGGTCCACAAGTAAAGACACAAAGATTCTGGTTGTAATACAGCTGAATGAATACATAAATAGATATATTACTCACCACGCCTGGACGTCCAGGATATCCACGGTCACCTTTGGTACCCTGAAAGAGAAACAGATAGAGATGGATGGATGGATGGATCTTTAACAGAAAATAAGACTATATCTGTGTAGAATAGCATCAGAGAATAAACTCACCCTGTCACCATCCCGACCTGGCAGACCTGGCCCACCTGGGTCTCCCTTACTACCCTGAGAGAGACAGAGAGAGAGAGACAGAGAGAGAGAGACAGAGAGAGAGAGAGGGGCAGAGAGAGACAGACAGAGAGAGAGAGACAGAGACAGAGAGAGAGACAGAGAGAGAGAGAGAGGCAGAGAGAGACAGACAGACAGAGAGGCAGAGAGAGAGAGAGAGGCAGAGAGAGACAGACAGAGAGAGACAGAGAGACAGAGAGACAGAGACAGAGAGACAGAGAGACAGAGAGAGAGAGAGGGAGAGACAGAGACAGATAGAGACAGATAGAGACAGAGACAGATAGAGACAGAGAGAGAGACAGAGAGACAGAGAGACAGAGACAGAGACAGAGACAGAGAGACAGATAGAGACAGATAGAGACAGAGACAGAGACAGAGACAGAGACAGAGACAGAGACAGAGACAGAGAGACAGAGAGACAGAGAGACAGAGAGACAGAGAGACAGAGAGACAGAGTGATAATAATTACTGGAGGGAGGGGAAGAGGCAGACAGCTGTCTATTAAACTGTTGTGGAACTGTATCTGACAAGCTGTTGACTGGAGGGTAGAACCATATCAATAGAATGAATAGAATCATCCTAGTTCTGTATGAAGAACTCACAGGGAATCCAGCAGGACCTGGGTCTCCATCCTTCCCTGGTTTGCCCCGCTTGCCTGCTTCTCCATTTTCTCCTTTCTCTCCCTTCAAACCACCAGATGAACCCTACAAACCCAACATTTGTCAGACACACACACAACCATTGATTGATTGATTGATTTGATATAATAGGGTCTTGCATTATTCAGATCCTCAACCCACATGGTCTTATATGACACTTGTGATTCATAGAGCACATTATTTACAGTGTGTTACAAAATATAGGTGTATAGAAACACAGATGTATAAAAAAACGTAGATATATAGTATGACAGACACTGAGTAAAAATGTAGATATATAATATGATTGATAGTGAGTATCACTCACAGGGGGTCCAGGATAACCAGGATCACCAGGTGGACCAGGTAAACCTTGATCACCCTGGCAACGAGTAAAGAAACAACAATAACAAGTTGTTGTTAACAAGAAATAAGAAGAAACAAAATGTTTTCATCAATAGTCTTAGAATCAAAACAATGTCAATAAAGATTATTATTATAAAGTTATCTAACCTTTTAAAGAAATAAACAAAACAGTCGTAAGAATACAGCAACTTTCACAACACAGTACCAAGAGATAACAAAGGTTAAGTTACGTTTTTAAATGTACGTTTTATAACAAGGCTAAATGCCACCCTCTACTGGTCATTATGAGAGTTGCATTTATAGGGGAATTAAAAGGCATGATGGTGCTCATCACTTGGTGTTGAAACATGATGAAATACGAGGCCCAGTAGAGCTTATAGCTTTACACTTACATTACATGTCATAACAAAAGTTACTGGGCCAGTCCAGTTACAGCAGGGGTTCCTAAAACATTTACTGGACACAACCCCAAACTGACACTGGAAAATCCCAGGGACCCCACTTGGAAAAATGAAATTCACAGGTCACACAAGCTGCCCCAAATCATAATAATGACAGGAAAGTGCATTCTTATAGTGTAAGAGATCCTTAGTTGACACTAAAAGGTGGTATTCTCTACCTATTTGAAGAGAAAAAAGTTCTTAATTTGTTTAAGATTACAGGGAGTTCCCACATGGGTTCCAGACGTTTGGGAACCACTGAGTTACAGCCAAACAGGAGCACACTAATGGATGTCAGTTTACATTACATGTCATAATAGAAGCTACTAAGCCACTATTGATGTTTATCAAGTGACAATTAAAAAGCTTATGCCGATCCAGATGATAATGAGTTTATAGAGATCCTCTATTTCAGTAATTCTATGTAACTCTATGGAGTTTCTGAAGTAAAAAAAAACCTAAAGGAATTCCTGATCAATCAGGGAAAATGTGTAATGTAGGATATTACCGTTTCTCCTTTCTGAATACTTGACACTGAGGGTCTTGTTTGCTCCCCAACTTGTCCTGGTGGTCCGGGAGGACCTTGCTGACCTGAAATACCCTACACACACACACACACACACACACACACACACACACACACACACACACACACACACACACACACACACACACACACACACACACACACACACACACACACACATCAGTATTCAGGAGTGCCATCCGTTACCACCCACTGATGACAGTCCTTCCCTTGCGGTTCCTACCTTATCTCCTTTGGGACCTTGGAAGTTCAACCCCATGTTTCCCTGTAGAAGAAAAACAAGAAGAACGTATTACTGTCTTCAAATCAAATCAAATTGTATTTGTCACATGCTTCATAAACAACAGGTGTAGACTAACAGTGAAATGCTCACTTACAGGCCCTTCCCAACAATGCAGAGATAAATAATAATAACACAAGGAATAAATACACAATGAGTAACGATAACTTGGTTATATATACGGGGTACCAGTACTGAGTCGATGTGTAGGGGTACGAGGTAATTGAGATAGATATGTACATATATTCAGTGTGTAAAGCAACTCACTTTAGGACCAGGAAGACCAGGAGGCCCGGGAGGACCCTACAAAATGGCACACAACTTTATTAACAACACATCACCAACTTTATTAAGAAAATATATAACTATTGATAGAATAATAAATGTTATAATGACGCAAACTACGTTGGATCAGTTCTTACCCAGTTAGCACATAACGTTCTGAAAATAATGTTTCTTAGAGCGTGGTTGTCCTACGGTTAGGAATAACCAATGTTCTGGGAAATTTGCAGGAAACCCAGCTAGCACATAACGTTCTGAGAACCATATGTTTCTTAGGTGGGAATTTCAGTACTTCAGCATAATGTTTTCAGCAGGTTTCCTCATGGTTCTATTTTAAAGTCCTGTTCTCAGAACATTAAGAAAACGTTCCATAAAAACCTCAAGAAAACATTAGTAACATTCCATGAACATTCTAAGAATGCAATTTCAAAACATATATCCTCCATTCTCAGCATCAACAAAACTCTATCTTGTTAAGTGTGTTCAGGTGTTCAGGTGTGTTAATATCACAACCGGTAGTGATTGGGCGTCCCATAAGGCGGTGCACGATTGGCCCAGAGTCGTCCAGGTTTGGCCATCATTGTAAATAAGAATTTGTTTTTAACTGACTTGCCTAGTTAAACAAAATGTTTAAAAAAAATGTAAATAAAAAAGATGTATTGGCCACACCTGATCTGAAAGAGTGCTTGTTTCCTTTGAAATGGGGTCTGTTTGAATAGACTCAAATGTACAGTTTTGCATGAGTTAAACAAACATACTAACTCAATCCTGGTGGTGCAGTGGGATGGATTCCATGAATAGAGAACAGGAGATCATAGGTTTGAATCTCAGTGATGCTAATATAAAAAAAAATTGTGTTTGCATGATTAACGCCTAAGCAAATGAATGTATATGTGTGATTTGAGTTCAAAACAGTTAACTTAAGCTAAAAGTCTTATTGAAACATTACCTTCAAATAATTTATAATTTCCGTTCTCAGAATGTTAATAAAACCTCCCAGGAACACTTCAATGGAACCATAGAAAAACATTCTGCAACCAAAAATGTTCGTTCCCAGAACTTCCAAGGAACCAAATGTGGTAGCTGGGATGTAACTGAATGTCTAGAATTAGAAAAATATTCTAACTTCTAAAAGTTGGCCCAATTCTTAATATTCGGCAGTGACAAACACACCTGGAAGTCACATGTCTGGGACCAGCTTGCCTGGGGACAAGTCTGGGACCAGTCCCACAGAACATACTGGATGTCACATGTCTGGGACCAGCTTGCCTGGGCACAAGTCTGGGACCAGTCCCACAGAACATACTGGAAGTCACATGTCTGGGACCAGCTTGCCTGGGGACAAGTCTGAGACCAGTCCCACAGAACATACTGGAAGTCACATGTCTGGGACCAGCTTGCCTGGGGCCAAGTCTGGGACCAGTCCCACAGAACATACTGGAAGTCACATGTCTGGGACCAGCTTGCCTGGGGACAAGTCTGGGACCAGTCCCACAGAACATACTGGATGTCACAGGTCTGGGAACAGTTTGACTTTGTAAAGTCCCTCAGATCATGGATGTTACAGGTCTGGGAGCAGTTTCACTGTGTAAAGTCCCTCGGAAAATATTGGACGTCACAGGTGATGAGCTCTAAAGCAAAGCCTCACAACTCACTTGTTGGTTGAAAACTGTTTTCATCCCCTCTCAAAAGATAGAATGTGTAGATAGTTGGACAGGGCTTTAACCCCTCTAGCTCCACAATGAGATAGGGTGCAGGCCAGGCAGCAGGCTGTTAGCCAGCCTGCCAGCTTAGTGGAGTCTGCCACTAGCACAGTCAGTGTAGTCAGCTCAGCTATCCCCATTGAGACCGTGTCTGTGCCTCAACCTAGGTTGGGCAAAACTAAACATGGCGGTGTGGAATAAAGAGAAAGAGATTGTGATATCTCATATCTCAAAATAGGGCTACTTAATGTTAGATCCCTCACTTTTGTGATTGGCGTGACTGAAACATGGTTCAAGCCTGATGAATTTACTGTGTTAAATGAGGTCTCTGCTCTTGGTTACACTAGTGATCATATCCCTCGAGAATCCCGCAAAAGCGAAGGTGTTGCTAACATTTACGACAGCAAGTTTCAATTTACAAAAAAAAATACAGATTCTTTTCATCTTTTGAGCTTCTAGTCATGACATCTATGCAGCCTACTCAATCACCTTTTATAGCTACTTTCTGCAGGCCTCCTGGGCCGTATGCTCACTGACTTCCCTGAATTCCTATCGGATCTTGTAGACATGGCAGACAATATTCACATTTTTGGTGACTTCAATATTCACATGGAAAAGTCCACAGACCCACTCCAAAATACTTTCGGAGCCATTGTCGACTCAGTGGGTTTTGTCCAACATGTCTCTGGACCTACTCATTGCCACAGTCATACTCTGGATCTAGTTTTGTCCTGTGGAATAAATATTGTGGATCTAAATGTTTTTCCTCATTATCCTGGAATGTCAGACCACCATTTTATTACGTTTGCAACCACAACAAATAATCTGCTCAGACTCCAACCAAGGATCATCAACAGCCGTGCTATAAATCCTTGGACAACCCTAAGATAGCTAGATTCCCTTCTAGATTTCCTCCATCTAACCAGGGACGTTAGAGGACAAAAATCAGTTAACCACCTAACTGAGGATCTAAATTTAACCTTGCGTAATACCCTATATGCAGTCGCACCCCTAAAAAACAACAACATTTGTCACAAGAAATTAGCTCCCTGGAAGTTTCCGAGCTCTGAAGCAAGCGTCCAGAAAAATTGTAATGGAAATGGCGCTCCACCAAACTGGAAATCTTCCGACTAGCTTGGAAAGACAATATTGTGCAATATCAAAGAGCCCTCAATGCTGCTCGATATTCCTATTTTTCCAACCTAATTGAGGAGAAAGAGAACAATCCAAAATTAACTAAAAAGCAGCATTCCACAAGAGAGGATGGCTTTCACTTCAGCCGTGATGAATTCATGAACTTCTTTGATGAAAAGATCGTGATCATTAGAAAGCAAATTACGGACTCCTCTTTGAATCTGTGTGTTTTTCCAAAGCTCCGTTGTCCTGAGTCTGCACGGAACTGCCAGGAACTAGGATCAATGGAGAAAATAGTCATGGCCTCTAAACCTTCAAGCTGCATACTGGACCCTATTCCAACTAAACTACTGAAAGAGTTAATTCTTCAGTGACCACAGAGAGTCAGGACACCCGTTTAACATCCCATCTGAAAGCCAGCACCCTACACAGTGGAATGTCCCTAATCACTGCCCTAGGGCATTGAGAAATTATTTTTTAGACCAGAGGAAAGGGTGCCTCCTACTGGCCCTCCAACATCACTTCCAGCAGCATCTGGTCTCCCATCCAGGACCAATCCTGCTTAGCTTCAGAAGCAGGCCAGCAGTGTGGTATGCTCCCTCTAATTCTCTCTCTCTTCTTTCCCTCCCAGAAGACCTGATTCCTAGGACCATGCCTTTGGACTACATGGCCTGATGACTCCTGGCTCTCCCCAGTCCACCTGGTCGCGCTGCTGCTCCAGTTTCAACTGTTCTGACTGTGGCTATGGAACCCTGACCTGTTCACCGGATGTGCTACCTTGTCCCGGACCTGCTGTTTTCGACTCTCTCACCTACTGTCTCAACCTCTGAATGCTCGGCTATGAAAAGCCAAATGACATTTACTCCTGAGGTGCTGACCTGTTGCACCATCAACAACCACTGGGATTATTATTTGACCCTGCTGGTCATCTATGAAAGTTTGAACATCTTGAAGAACAATCTGGCCTTAATGGCCATGTACTCTTATAATCTCCACCCGGCACAGCCAGAAGAGGATTGGCCACCCCTCAGAGCCTGGCTTCTCTCTAGGTTTATTCCTAGGTTCTGGCCTTTCTAGGGAGTTTTTCCTGGCCACTGTGCTTCTACATCTGCATTGCTTGCTGTTTGTGGTTTTAGGCTGGGTTTCTGTACAGCACTTTGTGACATCGGCTGATGTAAAAAGGGATTTATAAATACATTTGATTGATTGATTGAGGTCTGGGACCAGTTTGACTGTGTAAAGTCCCTCAGAACATACTGGATGTCACAGGTCTGGGACCAGTTTGATTGTGTAAAGTTCCTCGGAACATAAAGGGCAGGTGCCGGTTGTCAATAACATGATTTGGGATGTTACTGTACTGTACCGCATAACCTCTGGGGCCGGGAGGGCCGGTAGGACCGGACAATCCCGAGGGGCCTTGGTCACCCTAGAAACAAGACAGACACCAAACGTTACACAATGACCTCTGGGTTGAAAGACACAGGTTTACATCCCATAATGGTTTACCATTTGTTTGATTGATTGATTGTGAAAATCTAAATATGACCAATATATTATATTAGCCTACTATTTGATAAAACCAATCACTTGACAAAATCTAATTAAGGTTTTCTCTTTTATCTGTCTAAATACAGACTTTAGAATTGTAGGTCAGTTAAAATCAGTTAAGTTCAAAGTGGGTCTACGGTTGTATAGAATACTCACAGGAACTCCGGGCAGGCCAGGCAGACCTGCACCTCCTTTCTGTCCGAAACGGTCATTTGTGAAAACATCACCTGGGTCTCCCTGTAGAGACAACCGGAGGTTAAAGCGGAACCCACCACACATTGAGGTCGTATTCATTAGTGTACTGCACGTATTAGATACAGTGTTGTTTCCTAGTGAATTATATGAGCCAGTACTTAATCTAAAGAGGACAACAGTTTGACAAATACAGTAGTTACCTTTTGTCCTGGAAAACCAGGTGGACCCTGAAGAGGAGGGAGACGAGAAAAATGGGATACATTTTAAAGTCTCATTAGTTTAATCTTCCAAATTTTCTCAGAGAGACATGAGAGAGACGACACCGTGTGTGTAAGGTACTCACCAATCGACCCTCCAGTCCGGGGAAGCCTGGACTTCCAGGGAATCCTCGCTCACCCTGAGAAGAGATAGAATTAAAGCTGCTATACAGTATGTGACTTTTTGGGCAACCCGACCAAATTCATTTCGAAATATGAGT
Source organism: Salvelinus fontinalis (assembly GCF_029448725.1). NCBI lineage: Eukaryota > Metazoa > Chordata > Actinopteri > Salmoniformes > Salmonidae > Salvelinus > Salvelinus fontinalis. The sequence continues at coordinate 24,825,380 of NC_074700.1, read as the reverse complement.
ATAGATATGTCATTCTCAGTGAAAACAAGTCCAAGCAGCGGTCGATATGTTCTATGTGTGCGATTTCTATGTTTCCCTGTTCTCAAGGTTTGTTTTTGCATCTTTTACTTTTGGTTTTGTACACCAGCTTCAAACAGCTGAAAATACAATATTATTGTTTAAGGAAAATATATTTCACAGCAGTTTAGATGGTACAATGATTCTCTACTCAATGACTGCTTGTTTTGTGAAATAAACTGAAATTAGGCAAACCACTACAATTTTAGCAACCAGGAAATGGAGGAGCGATTTCTGCATATTGCACCTATAATCATTTTCATTTTGCATCAACAGTCTCCAGCCCATTGGTTACTTTTCCAATATGCTATATGCTTTGACTCCGTAGCCTTACAAGCGCTGTAAAAATAGTAACCCACCTTAGTCCCGTTGCAGCCTGCAGTTCCTTTGGGGCCTGGGGGGCCATCCTGTCCCTGGAGACCCTGCAGGAGAACACAGACACAGAGACAACAGGAAGTCACACATCACACAGGAAGTGAGGTTACACAGCGATGCAGTACGGAACATTCAGATAAAATGTTTGGTGTAGAACCATAGAGAATGATAGAGGCCTCTAGTGGCCAAAAGGCTGTCTTAGCATAGCCAGCGCCATTGAGGGCTTCCACCATTTTAATGTAGCCAACTGGGTGGGACGTATAACTTCATTGGCTGATCATTGGCTGATCCCTCCTGGTGACCCTGTTTCTCTCATGTCCAACTGGGTCATCAGGAAGGATCAGCTAATCGAGAAGAAGACAATTGACTACTTAAAAATGTAGATTGCCTCAATGGCGCTGCCCATGCTGTCACAGACGCTATAAGGGCACAGATACAAAGATGAGTCCTCTATCTATCTCTATGTGTACAACATAAATAATTGTTGTAAGATTAAATTTGAAATCGTGTCACTTCTATTCATTATATGTTCTATCTGCTCCCTGGATGTCATGTGATGTTAAAAATAGCCAGTGATAGTTCAGTAAAGGTTCCACCGTCTCTCCACCAGAAGGGCTAGGCTATATAGATAGGCTAGGCTATATAGATAGGCTAGGCTATATAGATAAGCTAGGCTATTTAGATAGGCTAGGCTATATAGATAGGCTAGGCTATATAGATAAGCTAGGCTATATAGATAAGCTAGGCTATATAGATAGGCTAGGCTATATAGATAGGCTAGGCTATATAGATAGGCTAGGCTATATAGATAGGCTAGGCTATATAGATAAACTAGGCTATATAGTAAAAAGTGACAAATAAAAGTAGGAAACTCACTGGAATTCCTGGTGTTCCGGGGAATCCAGGCAGTCCGGGAGGGCCCTGTGGGAGTAACAAGGACGATGACTCAATAAGAGAGGCTGGTGAGGGGAGGACGGCTCATAATAATGAATGGAATAGTATCAAGTACATGGAAATCAGGTGTTTGATGTGCTTGAGGCCATCCCATTGATTCCGTTCCAGCCATTACTATAAGCCACCACTGATCAATAAAATACTCAGAGAAATGTTACATCAGACACAGTGGTGTAGTGCAGCGATCTCTCACTTCTTTGAGAATACACGGAGCTGGTAAAACTATTTCTGGAAAATATATTCTGATAAATTCTAAATAACTATATTTCATTATCTAACATTCAATGAAAAACAATAGAATAAAAAATTCTAATTTATAATATGTATAGCTGCCTAGAGGTAAATTATGATTTCTTCCCGGTCTTCTCTCTGACGGTGGGGAGAATGAGAAAGAACTATAAGGTAGGTGTATGCACTGCGAAGGCCTATCACAGGCTTGACCACTTTGGCCAATCAGAACATTAAAATAAAACAATCTAAATTCACCGTGTGTCTGCCTTGATGTTCATAAAACTCCACGGACCAACTCTTGGCTCAGAGTCATATGTGACTACTACTCGGTTATGGCGCCAAGGACACCCAAACCAGAGTGGTCACCGCAAAGCCCAAAGAGCCTGACCCTCTCTGGATGTTGCTGTAGCCCTGCTTGAGATAGTTAGCCTACACTGGCTATTGGTTGAAACGCAGGGCACGTTCTAACTTGGTTTGTCAGGGTGGGAAAATGGAAATGTGAATTCGGCCAAATTGGAAGTAATAATGCATTTTGGTTATCGTTTATTTAGATGTGTGAATACACTACACCAAAAGCTTGATTTTCTGACTGTTTTCGAAATGAATTCCTGCTCATTTTTTATGTTGTCACGCCCTGGCCTTAGTATTCTTTGTTTTCTTTATTATTTTAGTTAGGTCAGGGTGTGACATGGGGAATGTTTGTGTTTTGTTGGTTTTGGGTGTTTTTATGGTAAAGGGGTTGTTGGGTATAGTATATGGGTTTGTGTGGAGTACATGTGTCTAGTGTTGTCTATGTATGTTTAGTTATCTAGGAGAGTCTATGGTTACCTGAATGAGTTCCCAATTAGAGACAGCTGATTTCGGTTGTCTCTGATTGGGAGCCTTATTTAGGGTAGCCATAGGCTCTCATTGGTTGTGAGTAATTGTCTATGTAAGAACGTTTGTAGCCTGTTTGTATGTGCACAACGTTTGTAGCTTCACGGTCGTTTTGTTGTTTTGTTATTTTGTATAGAGTTTTTGTGTCGTGTTCATCTTCGTGGTGTTAATAAAGAAGATGGCTTATTTTCCAACTGCTGCATTTTGGTCCGTTAATCCGCCACACGATCGTGACAGAATTACCCACCATAGGACCAAGCGGCATGGAAGGCGGCAACAGGACCTACCTACACAGGATCTCTGGAGTTGGGAGGACGAATTGGAAAGTGTCACGACTTCTGCCGAAGTCGTTGCCTCTCCTTGTCCGGGCGGTGTTCGGCGGTCGACTTCACCGGTCTTCTAGTCATCATCGATCCATTTTTCATTTTCCATTGGTTTTGTCTTGTCTTCCCACACACCTGTTGTCAATCCCATTTCATTACCTGTTGTGTATTTAACCCTCTGTTTCCCTTCATGTGTTTGTCAGAGATTGTTCGTTGTCTAGTGTTGTGTTGTTTGTGTATAGGTGTGCGTTGGGTATTCGTACCCAGATTTTTGTATTATATTTTTCGTGAGTGTTATGGAGTTAATTACTGGGACTTCTATTAAAGTACTCCATGCTACACTCTATTTTGACTCTCCTGCGCCTGACTTCCTCTGCCACCTATACACGCCGCTGTGACAGAAAGAGATGGACCTTGGGATCAACCTGGAGAATATCGCCTCCCTCGTGAAGAGCTGGAGGCAGCGAAAGCCGAGAGGAGGCGATATGAGGAGGCAGCACGGAGACAAGGCTGGAAACCCGTGAGTACACCCCAAAAATTTCTTGGGGGGGGCCTTAAAGGGAGTGTGGCGAAGTCAGGTAGGAAACCTGCGCCTACTCCCTGTACTTACCGTGGAGAGCGGGAGTACGGGCAGACACCGTGTTATGCAGTAGAGCGCACGGTGTCTCCTGTACGCGTGCATAGCCCGGTTCGGTACATTTCAGCTCCACGTATCGGCCGGGCTAGACTGAGCGTTGAGCCGTATGTCATGAAGCCGGCCCAACGCATCTGGTCACCAGTGCGTCTCCTCGGGCCGGCGTACATGGCACCAGCCTTACGCATGGTGTCCCCGGTTCGCCTACATAGGCCGGTGCGGGTTATTCCACCTCCCCGCACTGGTCAGGCGACGGGGAGCATAGAACCAGGTAAGGTTGGGCAGGCTCGGCGTTCAAGGGAGCCAGTACGCCTGCACGGTCCGGTATTTCCGGCGCCACCTCCCCGCCCCAATCCAGTACCACCAGTGCCTCCTCCACGCACTAGCTACATGGTGCGTGTCTCCAGCCCTTTACTACCAGTGTCTAAACCACGCACCAAGCCTCCTGTGTGTCCCCAGAGTCCTGTGCGTCCTGTTGCTGCTCCCCGCACTAGCCCTGAGATGCGTGTCCCCAGCCCGGTGCCACCAGTCCCGGCACCACGCACCAGGCCTACAGTGCGCCTCAGCCGGCAGGAGTCTGCCGTCTGCACAGCGTTGACTGAACTGCTCGTCTCCCCAGCGCCATCTGAGCCATCCGTCTCCCCAGCGCCATCTGAGCCATCCGTCTCCCCAGCGCCATCTGAGCCATCCGTCTCCCCAGCGCAATCTGAGCCATCCGTCTGCCATGAGCCTGCAAAGCCGCCCGTCTGCCATGAGCCTGCAAAGCCGCCCGTCTGCCATGAGCCCACTGAGCCGTCCGCCAGACAGGAACCGCTAGAGCCGCCAGCCAGACAGGAGCCGCTAGAGCCGTCCGTCAGACAGGATCTGCCAGAGCCGCCAACCAGACAGGATCTGCCAGAGCCGCCAACCAGACAGGATCTGCCAGAGCCGCCAACCAGACAGGATCTGCCAGAGCCGCCAACCAGACAGGATCTGCCAGAGCCGCCAGCTAGCCATGAGCAGCCAGATCCGTCAGCTAGCCATGAGCAGCCAGATCCGTCAGCTAGCCATGAGCAGCCAGATCCGTCAGCTAGCCATGAGCAGCCAGATCCGTCAGCTAGCCATGAGCAGCCAGATCCGTCAGCTAGCCATGAGCAGCCAGATCCGTCAGCTAGCCATGAGCAGCCAGATCCGTCAGCTAGCCATGAGCAGCCAGATCCGTCAGCTAGCCATGAGCAGCCAGATCCGTCAGCTAGCCATGAGCAGCCAGATCCGTCAGCTAGCCATGAGCAGCCAGATCCGTCAGCCAGCCATGAGCAGCCAGATCCGTCAGCCAGCCATGAGCAGCCAGATCCGTCAGCCAGCCATGAGCAGCCAGATCCGTCAGCCAGCCATGAGCAGCCAGATCCGTCAGCCAGCCATGAGCAGCCAGATCCGTCAGCCAGCCATGAGCAGCCAGATCCGTCAGCCAGCCATGAGCAGCCAGATCCGTCAGCCAGCCATGAGCAGCCAGATCCGTTAGCCAGCCATGAGCAGCCAGATCTGTCAGCCAGCCACGGGCCGTCCCTCAGTCCGGAGCTGCAGTCTCTCAGTCCGGAGCTGCAGTCTCTCAGTCCGGAGCTGCAGTCTCTCAGTCCGGAGCTGCAGTCTCTCAGTCCGGAGCTGCAGTCTCTCAGTCCGGAGCTGCAGTCCCTCAGTCCGGAGCTGCAGTCCCTCAGTCCGGAGCTGCCATTCCTCAGTCCGGAGCTGCCATTCCTCAGTCCGGAGCTGCCATTCCTCAGTCCGGAGCTGCCATTCCTCAGTCCGGAGCTGCCCCTTACCCTGGTGCTGCCCCTTACCCTGGTGCTGCCCCTTACCCTGGTGCTGCCCCTTACCCTGGTGCTGCCCCTTACCCTGGTACTGCCCCTTAGTCCGGAGCTGCCCCTTAGTCCGGAACTGCCCCTTAATGCAATGGGGTTAATGTGGAGGGGGGTCATTTGGAGGAAGCCTAGGAGGTGGTTAGGGACTGTGGTGACGTGGGGACCACAACCAGAGCCGGAGCCGCCACCGTGGATGGAAGCCCACCCAGACCCTCCCCTAGACTGTGTAATGGTGCGCCCGGAGTTCGCACCTTAAGGGGGGGGTTATGTCACGCCCTGGCCTTAGTATTCTTTGTTTTCTTTATTATTTTAGTTAGGTCAGGGTGTGACATGGGGAATGTTTGTGTTTTGTTGGTTTTGGGTGTTTTTATGGTAAAGGGGTTGTTGGGTATAGTATATGGGTTTGTGTGGAGTACATGTGTCTAGTGTTGTCTATGTATGTTTAGTTATCTAGGAGAGTCTATGGTTACCTGAATGAGTTCCCAATTAGAGACAGCTGATTTCGGTTGTCTCTGATTGGGAGCCTTATTTAGGGTAGCCATAGGCTCTCATTGGTTGTGAGTAATTGTCTATGTAAGAACGTTTGTAGCCTGTTTGTATGTGCACAATGTTTGTAGCTTCACGGTCGTTTTGTTGTTTTGTTATTTTGTATAGAGTTTTTGTGTCGTGTTCATCTTCGTGGTGTTAATAAAGAAGATGGCTTATTTTCCAACTGCTGCATTTTGGTCCGTAAATCCCCCACACGATCGTGACATATGTTCACTATTTGGTCAATTGATTTGATAGCATGTTTATTCTATGCAAATACATGTTATGAATTGATAGTTCACCTCTGTTTTCTTTTATTCTGCAATAGGGAATATTGTAACCATGTGTTCAAGCTAATCAAATCAAAGTTTATTTATGATACATTGTGTAAGCTACACAATACAATGAAATGCCTACTTGCATTAAAGCTCTCCTCGCAAATAGTGCAATAATATGAAGCTATATGTATTTGTATTTACATTAGGCTATAGCCTACACATAGTGCAATCATATGAAGCTATATGCATTTGTATTTACATTAGGCTATAGCCTACAAATAGCCTCCAAATAGCTGTACCACGTAGTCGTAGGCCTATTAGGCTATAGATCTACTGCAATTTATTGTTGCTTGTTCCTGAACTGGCCGAATGGCAGAGCTTTCCTACTTCAGCTATCCTTCATTGCAAGATCTTGTCGCTGTTCTTTCAGCACCACGAAGTGGCTCCAATCGCTTAAAATGACACCTCATCAAGACCTGATGCCTAATAGTCCTACGCATCGCTTACTATTAGTATTACAAGTAGAAGATTAGCACGTCTCACAACGGTGCTTGTTCGGGAAATGTAGGTCAAAGATGAATCAATGTCTTGCAAGATCCCATAACGATGAATTAGTATTTTGCATAACAGAACCCGAATATAATAACGTACAAAGATCCCGTTACACCAAACACAACCTCTCATTTCTAATTATATTTTAGGATGTGGTTAACTGAAGCTTAATAGGCACATTTGTTCTTCTCGTGCGGCCAAAACCCAACAGTGTGATCCACTAGGCAGGACATATGTTTTGACTGAAACATAATACATATAAAACATACATATAAAAGCTACTAGTTTGTTAACACCGTCTGCTCTGATTCACTGACGAAACAATACTTCAAGAAGACCTGAACGCATATTCCCATCAAACTGATTGAGATCAATCAAATGGTTGGCATGGAGATGCAGTTGGCACGTTTCACCCGTAAAACGTGAATAACTATCATTCACGATGGACAGTGATGATGGCCTATTTGGAGATGAGGTAACCTACGCCTAACCTGGTGTTTGAAAATATTAAAAACTTAACATTTTCTTTAGACATTAGGTGTGGGTAGACGTCACAACTGGAGGATGCACTATACACATATTAATGATATACGATTGAATTGGCTACATCTGTCCGTACAAACTTTGATTGAGGAGATTATGATGTGATTTAATATTATTATTTTTTTAAATAAAGCGCGCTCCCTCACCTAAAAATAATGCTCTACACCACTGATTGTACATTCACATCAGAAACCAATAAGGTTACTTCCTGTTTGTCTTGGAGTGAAACGAGGACATCTGGTGGGCTAAGGTGAGTACTACACTCTAGAGAGGGCCATTTGACTGTGTACTGAACTGGTATATGGAGTGAGACGTGAGACGTGTGTGTGCATGTCAGGTTACTCACTCGTATCCCTTTTGGACCTCCAGGCCCTGAAGTTCCGTCACTACCCTGAGAGAGAGAAGAAGATGGGAGGGGGGGGGGGGGGGGGGGGGTTCGTTTTCAAGAGTCTAAATTCCCAGATATGGTCAGGTATGATGTTTCTCCTACAACAAGATCCAGGAAGGACCTCCTACCTTCTCTCCCCTGCCACCGATGGGCCCCTCAGGTCCGGGGAACCCCGGTACGCCCAGCTGACCCTGTAGTCCTGGTAAACCCCTTTCACCCTGTGGAACACGAAACACAGAACACAAAGTCATGACACTTCTTACAATGCATATTGCACACGGACAAAACAGTCATTACAAATCAGATCAGGAAATGATGTGTTAGGGTTGTTTTGTACAGTGGGTTAGTGTGTGTGTATTTCACTCTCACCTTGACTCCTTTCACTCCGCTGCAGTCACACCTTGATCCCGCTGCACATCCATGACACGCCTGTAGGATGGAAAGAAAGAGATGGAGGGAGTGAGGAGAAAGAGTGAGAGGGGGGGGGGGGATTGGGGGGGTAGAGAGAGAAAGAGAAAGCGAGAGAGAGTGTGTTAGACAGATGCTGATGTGTTGGTCATTTCTCAGACAGCTTAGTGTAGCAGAGGTCTATAACAGGGGTTGGCAACTCCCTTGGTCATTTCTCAGACAGCTTAGTGTAGCAGAGGTCTATAACAGGGGTGGGCAACTCCCTTGGTCATTTCTCAGACAGCTTAGTGTAGCAGAGGTCTATAACAGGGGTGGGCAACTCCCTTGGTCATTTCTCAGACAGCTTAGTGTAGCAGAGGTCTATAACAGGGGTGGGCAACTCCCTTGGTCATTTCTCAGACAGCTTAGTGTAGCAGAGGTCTATAACAGGGGTGGGCAACTCCCTTGGTCATTTCTCAGACAGCTTAGTGTAGCAGAGGTCTATAACAGGGGTGGGCAACTCCCTTGGTCATTTCTCAGACAGCTTAGTGTAGCAGAGGTCTATAACAGGGGTGGGCAACTCCCTTGGTCATTTCTCAGACAGCTTAGTGTAGCAGAGGTCTATAACAGGGGTGGGCAACTCCCTTGGTCATTTCTCAGACAGCTTAGTGTAGCAGAGGTCTATAACAGGGGTGGGTAACTCCCTTGGTCATTTCTCAGACAGCTTAGTGTAGCAGAGGTCTATAACAGGGGTGGGCAACTCCCTTGGTCATTTCTCAGACAGCTTAGTGTAGCAGAGGTCTATAACAGGGGTGGGCAACTCCCTTGGTCATTTCTCAGACAGCTTAGTGTAGCAGAGGTCTATAACAGGGGTGGGCAACTCCCTTGGTCATTTCTCAGACAGCTTAGTGTAGCAGAGGTCTATAACAGGAGTGGGCAACTCCCTTGGTCATTTCTCAGACAGCTTAGTGTAGCAGAGGTCTATAACAGGGGTGGGCAACTCCCTTGGTCATTTCTCAGACAGCTTAGTGTAGCAGAGGTCTATAACAGGGGTGGGTAACTCCCTTGGTAATTTCTCAGACAGCTTAGTGTAGCAGAGGTCTATAACAAGGGTGGGCAACTCCCTTGGTCATTTCTCAGACAGCTTAGTGTAGCAGAGGTCTATAACAGGGGTGGGCAACTCCCTTGGTCATTTCTCAGACAGCTCAGTGTAGCAGAGGTCTATAACAGGGGTGGGCAACTCCCTTGGTCATTTCTCAGACAGCTCAGTGTAGCAGAGGTCTATAACAGGGGTGGGTAACTCCCTTGGTCATTTCTCAGACAGCTTAGTGTAGCAGAGGTCTATAACAGGGGTGGGCAACTCCCTTGGTCATTTCTCAGACAGCTTAGTGTAGCAGAGGTCTATAACAGGGGTGGGCAACTCCCTTGGTCATTTCTCAGACAGCTCAGTGTAGCAGAGGTCTATAACAGGGGTGGGCAACTCCCTTGGTCATTTCTCAGACAGCTTAGTGTAGCAGAGGTCTATAACAGGGGTGGGCAACTCCCTTGGTCATTTCTCAGACAGCTCAGTGTAGCAGAGGTCTATAACAGGGGTGGGCAACTCCCTTTGTCATTTCTCAGACAGCTTAGTGTAGCAGAGGCCTATAACAGGGGTGGGCAACTCCCTTGGTCATTTCTCAGACAGCTCAGTGTAGCAGAGGTCTATAACAGGGGTGGGCAACTCCCTTGGTCATTTCTCAGACAGCTCAGTGTAGCAGAGGTCTATAACAGGGGTGGGCAACTCCCTTGGTCATTTCTCAGACAGCTTAGTGTAGCAGAGGTCTATAACAGGGGTGGGCAACTCCCTTGGTCATTTCTCAGACAGCTCAGTGTAGCAGAGGTCTATAACAGGGGTGGGCAACTCCCTTGGTCATTTCTCAGACAGCTCAGTGTAGCAGAGGTCTATAACAGGGGTGGGCAACTCCCTTGGTCATTTCTCAGACAGCTCAGTGTAGCAGAGGTCTATAACAGGGGTGGGCAACTCCCTTGGTCATTTATCAGACAGCTCAGTGTAGCAGAGGTCTATAACAGGGGTGGGCAACTCCCTTGGTCATTTCTCAGACAGCTCAGTGTAGCAGAGGTCTATAACAGGGGTGGGTAACTCCCTTGGTCATTTCTCAGACAGCTTAGTGTAGCAGAGGTCTATAACAGGGGTGGGCAACTCCCTTGGTCATTTCTCAGACAGCTTAGTGTAGCAGAGGTCTATAACAGGGGTGGGCAACTCCCTTGGTCATTTCTCAGACAACTCAGTGTAGCAGAGGTCTATAACAGGGGTGGGCAACTCCCTTGGTCATTTCTCAGACAGCTTAGTGTAGCAGAGGTCTATAACAGGGGTGGGCAACTCCCTTGGTCATTTCTCAGACAGCACAGTGTAGCAGAGGTCTATAACAGGGGTGGGCAACTCCCTTTGTCATTTCTCAGACAGCTTAGTGTAGCAGAGGCCTATAACAGGGGTGGGCAACTCCCTTGGTCATTTCTCAGACAGCTCAGTGTAGCAGAGGTCTATAACAGGGGTGGGCAACTCCCTTGGTCATTTCTCAGACAGCTCAGTGTAGCAGAGGTCTATAACAGGGGTGGGCAACTCCCTTGGTCATTTCTCAGACAGCTTAGTGTAGCAGAGGTCTATAACAGGGGTGGGCAACTCCCTTGGTCATTTCTCAGACAGCTCAGTGTAGCAGAGGTCTATAACAGGGGTGGGCAACTCCCTTGGTCATTTCTCAGACAGCTCAGTGTAGCAGAGGTCTATAACAGGGGTGGGCAACTCCCTTGGTCATTTCTCAGACAGCTTAGTGTAGCAGAGGTCTATAACAGGGGTGGGCAACTCCCTTGGTCATTTCTCAGACAGCTCAGTGTAGCAGAGGTCTATAACAGGGGTGGGCAACTCCCTTGGTCATTTCTCAGACAGCTCAGTGTAGCAGAGGTCTATAACAGGGGTGGGCAACTTCAGTCCTCCAGGGCCTGATTGGTCTCCATCCCGAGCAAACACAGCTGATTAATCACATTACATTCTAAACTGAAGATAAATAATTAGGTGATTATTGGAGTCAGGTGTGTTAGCTGGGGCAAAACTGACACCAATCTGTCTCTGGAGGACTGGAGTTGCCCACCCCTGGTCTAGAGGGTAGGAGACTGCAGTAAATAGTCTGAGCACAGGATCTGAGGTGTAACACAGAGACAGTGATTATATATTTACACACACACACACACACACACACACACACACACACACACACACACACACACACACACACACACACACACACACACACACACACACACACACACACACACACACACTAACCACGTCCCCTATGTCAAAGAGCTGATAACTCAAGACCTGTGAAACATTAACATTACACAATACCACACTATAATATACAATACCCCTGTTAATGTGAACATTACACTATACTATAATAAACTACACAACACTACACAGTGCAATGGGAAAATATTCAGACCCCTTGACTTTTTCCACATTTTGTTATGTTACAGCCTTATTCATCTATACACACGCAATACCCCTTAATGACAAAGCAAAAACAGGTTTTTATACATTTTTGTAAATTTATAAAATAAACAGAAATATCAAATTGACATAAGCATTCAGACCTTTTGCTCAGTACTTTGTTGAAGCACCTTTGGCAGCGATTACAGCCTTGAGTCTTCTTGGGTATGACACTACAAGATTGGCACACCTGTTTTTGGGGAGTTTCTCCCATTCTTCTCTGCAGATCCTCTCAAGCTCTGTCATGTTGGATGGGGAGTATCAATGCACAGCTATTTTCAGGTCTCTCCAGAGATGTTCAATCGGGTTCAAGTCCGGGCTCTGGCTGGGCCACTCAAGGACATTCAGGGACTTGTCCCGAAGCCACTCCTGCGTTTTCTTGGCTGTGTGCTTAGAGTCGCTGTCCTGTTGGAAGGTGAACCTTCACCCCAGTCTGAGGTCCTGAGCTCTCTGGAGCAGGTTTTCATCAAGGATCTCTCTGTACTTTGCTCCGTTCATCTTTCCCTCGATCCTAACTATACTCCCAGTCCCTGCCTCTGAAAAACATCCCCACAGCATGATTCTGCCCCCACCATGCTTCGCCGTAGGGATGGTGCCAGGTTACCTCCAGACGTGACGCTTGGCATTCAGGCCAAAGAGTTCAATCTTGGTTTCATCAGACCAGAGAATCTTGTTTCTTATGGTCTGAGAATAGATAAGGTGCCTTTTGGAAAACTCCAAGCGGGCTGTTATCTGCCTTTTACTGAGGAGTGGCTTCTGTCTGGCAACTCTACCATAAAGACCTGATTAGTGGAGTGCTGCAGAGATGGTTGTCCTTCTGGAAGATTCTCCCATCTCCACAGAGGAACTCTGGAGCTCTGTCAGAGTGACCATCGGGGCACTCTCCCTTGATTGCTCAGTTTTGTCTGGCGGTCAGCTCTAGGAAGAGTCTTGGTGGTTCCAAACTTCTTCCATTTAAGAATGATGGAGGCCACTGTGTTCTTAGGGACCTTCAATGCTGCAGACATTTTTTGGTACCCTTCCCCAGATCTGTGCTTCGACACAATCCTGTTTCGAATCTCTACGGACAATTGCTTTGACCTCATGGCTTGGTTTTTGCTCTGAAATACACTTTCAACTGTGGGACCTTAAATAGACAGGTGTGTGCCTTTCCAAATCATGTCCAATCAATTGAATTTACCACAGGGGGACTCCAATGAAGTTGTAGAAACATCTCAAGGATGATCAATCGAAACAGGATGCACCTGAGCTCAATTTCGTGTCTCATTGCAAAGGGTTTGTGTAACGGTTTTCCTCCTCCTCTTCATCCGAAGAGGAGGAGTAGTGATCAGACCAAAATGCAACGGGTTTTGAAAACCTAATGAATTTATTAACTTCCGAAAACGAACACGAAAACAAACACTTGGAATGACTACAAAATAACAAAACAAATGTAGACTGACCTAAAACCTGAGAACTTACATATACCACGAAGAACGTAGGAACAGGTACAGACTATAACAAACGAACAAACGCTACAGTTCCGTGTGGTACGAACGAACATACAGACACAGAAGACAACCACCCACAAACAAACAGTGTGAACACCCTACCTTTATATGGTTCCCAATCAGAGGAAACATCAAACACCTGTCTCTGATTGAGAACCATATAAGGCTAATACCAATGACCTAAACATAGAAACACAAAACATAGAATGCCCACCCCAACTCACGCCCTGACCAACTAAACACATACAAAAATAACAGACAACAGGTCAGGAACGTGACAGTTTGAATACTTATGTATATAAGGTATTTCAGTTTTTTATTTATATACATTTGAAAAACATTCTATACACCTGTTTTCGCGTTGTCATTATGGGGTATTGCGTGTAGCTTGATGAGGATTTTTTATTTACTCAATTTTAGAATGAATAAGGCTGTAACGTAACAAAATGTGGAAAAAGGGAATACTTTCCGAATGCACTGTACAACACCACTGCTATTGTTAACACGACACAATACTACAATACACTATACTATACCAAACTATACCACACTATACCACACTATACCAAACTATACCATACTATACCATACTATACCACACCATGCTATACTACACTATACCACACCATACTATAATACACTATACGACACTATACCACACCATACCATACTACACTATACTACACTATACAACAATACACCATACCACGCTATACTATACTACACTATACTACACTATACAACAATACACTATACCGCACTATACCCCACCATACTATACGACACCATACCACACCATACTATACTACACTATACTACACTATACAACAATACACTATACCACACTATACTATACTACACTATACTACACTATACAACAATACACTATACTACACGATACAACAATACATTATACCACACCATACTATACTACACTATACTACACTATACAACAATACACTACACAACACAGCACTATACTACACTACACTGCACATCACAACACATCACCACCCAACCCAACACGTCACATCACATCACAACACAACACAACAGCAGAGGGACAAACAGAGTGATAAAGTTGGAACATTTTCAAACACAACTCTGTGGTTGATACATCCATTTGGTTACATTTCTCCTCCAGACCCATCCTTTAGCTGTTTACCAAAACACAGGAAAAACCTCATTTTGACTGGACTGAGCAATGACTCTCTCTCTCTCTACCCCCCACCCCTCTCTCTTTCTCTCTTCCCATCCCTGCCTCCCTCCCTGTGTGATGTACAGTACCAGTCATAAGTTTGGACACACCTACTCATTCCAGGGATTTTCCTTATTTGTACTATTTTCTACATTGTAGAATAATAGTGAAGACATCTTAACTGTGAATTAACACATATGGAATCATGTAGTAACCAAAAAAGTGTTAAACAAATCAAAATAGATTTTCGATTCTACCAAGTAGCCAACCTTTCTTTGCCTTCATGACAGCTTTGCACACTCTTGGCATTCTCTCAACCAGCTTCACCTAGAATGCTTTTCCAACCGTCTTGAAGGAGGTCCTACATATGCTGAGCACTTGTTGGCTGCTTTTCCTTCAATCCTTCACAAAGAAAATAGTACACTTTTTTTTAAAACCTTGAATGAGTAGGTGTGTCCAAATTTTTGACTGGTACTTTATGTGTGTGTGTGTGTTTGTATGTCTTCTCTACCCCCCCTCCACCCCCAACCTCTACCCTCCCGCTACCCCCCCCCACAACCACCCTCTCTCTACCCCCCTCTCTACACCCCTCTATCTCTCTCTTCCCCTCTCTATGCCTCCTCTACCCCCCCACCCTCACCCTCTCTCTGGCCCCCTCCAACCCACTCTACTTCCTCCTACCCCCACAACACCACCGGGCCATGTAATCCAGTCAGGGTGTTGCGTAAGGAGAGGGGGGTGAGGAAGGGGGAGACGAGGGGGAGAGGGGCTGAAGGCATGCACACTGAGGATTAGCGAGCTAGGCGAGACTGGAATTCCCACACTCATCAAAGACTGATGATGATTACACACCTTTACCTAGCTCAGCGCTGCCCTGCCTTGACACACACACACACACACACACACACACACACACACACACACACACACACACACACACACACACACACACACACACACACACACACACACACACACACACACACACACACACACACACACACACACACACACACACACACACACACACAAACACACAGACACACAGACACACATGCACATGTCCATACATCTGCAGATTGACACCTTTAACCACAGAATCAGATAGATAGGATCCTTGACCTACCGACCCCAACCTTAACCACAAGACCACCGTTCCTTCCTCCATACCTCATCCTCTTCTCCCACAGCAGCATCACATCCCAATGATTCATTGCCTCTGATCACAATACTCCCAGAAAGCCACAATACTCCCAGAAAGCCACCATACTCCCAGAAAACAGACAGCCTAGACTGACAGCGCTGACAAAGCAGCCACCACTGTATGTATGACTGATCTTTTCAATCTATTTCTGTCAGAGCAGTATGAACGGCTGTGCCAAGGACAGCATCTGACCAATATCACACTGCATGTGTGTGTGTGTGTGTGTGTGTGTGTGTGTGTGTGTGTGTGTGTGTGTGTGTGTGTGCGTGCGTGCGTGCGTGCGTGCGTGCGTGCATGCGCGCGCGTGCGTGCGTGCGTGTGTGTGTGTGTGTGTGTGTGTTGTGGGTATAATATACACTGAGTGGACAAAACAGTAGGAACACCTGCTCTGTCCATGACATAAACTGACCAGGTAAATCCAGGTGAAATCTATGATCCCTTATTGATGTCACAGTGTAGATGAAGGGGAGGAGACAGGTTAAATAGGGATTTTTAAGCCTTGAGACAATTGAGACATGGATTGTGTATGTGTGCTAATCAGAGGGTGAATGGACAAGAGAAAAGATTGAAGTTCCTTTCAACAGGGTATGGTAGTAGGTGCCAGTCGCACCAGTTTGTGTCAAGAACGGTAATACTGTTGGGGTTTTTCACGCTCAACAGTTTCCTGTGTGTATCAAGGATGGTCCACCACCCAAAGGACACCCAACTGTGGGAAGCATTGGAGTCAAGATGGGCCAGAGTCCCCATCGAACGCTTTCGACACCTTGTAGAGTCCATGAACCAACGAATTTGGGCAGTTCTGAGGGCAGAAAGGGGCGTGCAACTCAACGTTTGGTATACTCAGTGTAACTAACTTTGACACGGCTTGACGTTTAAAGCTTCAAGGTTCTACCAAGAGAAGGAAGTCCAAAAATAAAATTTTCTTTAGAAAATCCTCTACACATGTTCTGTCTGTGTCCTAAATGGCACCCTACTCCCTATATAGTGCACTACTAATCCCTATATAGTGCACTACTAATCCCTATATAGTGCACTAAGGAGTGTTTAGGGAATAGGGTGCCATGTGGAATGAAGACTAGGTCTGAAGCATTAGAAAATTGGGATCATAAATACAACACAAGGAAACATACCATTCCCATCTCTACGTAACCTCTGTATCTATCCTTTGCCTAAGGGTGCAAGATTACCCAATTTTCCCAAAATTCTTAGGTTTTCCCAAAATCCCATTTGGAAGATTCCCGGAATCAGGACAAAAAAGCTGAAAATCCATGAGTCCTCCAAACAGGATTTCTGGAATATCTGAGAAGTTTTTTTGAGAATACAACTATACAACTCTATCTGTATCTGTCCTCTCTGTCTAAACACATTTCAGTCTGTAATCTGTACACAGTCTAACCACAGACCTGACTTTGTTTTCTCTGTCCACTGTGATATGAAAGGCTGTGACCTTAGAGAGGATAGAGTGTTCTGGGTTGGAATGTTTACAGTGTTACAGCTGGGTTCTAGTCTAAACACACTCTGGGAAAAGGTAACCATGTACTGAACATTTCTGGTGTGTGTGTGTATGTGTGTGTGTGTGTGTGTGTGTGTCTCTATCTCTACGTCTGTGGTTTACAGATAAGGAAGACAAGAGTAATTTCTCTCAAAGAAAACAAGGAGAGGATCAATTTCCCTTTCCTCAAGGTGATTGGAAGATAGAATACAGTAATTACATTAACTTCTTAACGGCTTTTTACAGCAGTGTTCTATAGTCTCTTTACAGCAGTGTTCTATAGGCTCTTTACAGCAGTGTTCTATAGGCTCTTTACAGCAGTGTTCTATAGTCACTTTACAGCAGTGTTCTATAGTCTCTTTACAGCAGTGTTCTATAGTCTCTTTACAGCAGTGTTCTATAGTCTCTTTACAGCAGTGTTCTATAGTCTCTTTACAGCAGTGTTCTATAGTCTCTTTACAGCAGTGTTCTATAGTCTCTTTACAGCAGTGTTCTATAGTCTCTTTACAGCAGTGTTCTATAGTCTCTTTACAGCAGTGTTCTATAGTCTCTTTACAGCAGTGTTCTATAGGCTCTTTACAGCAGTGTTCTATAGTCTCTTTACAGCAGTGTTCTATAGGCTCTTTACAGCAGTGTTCTATAGTCTCTTTACAGCAGTGTTCTATAGGCTCTTTACAGCAGTGTTCTATAGTCTCTTTACAGCAGTGTTCTATAGTCTCTTTACAGCAGTGTTCTATAGTCTCTTTACAGCAGTGTTCTATAGGCTCTTTACAGCAGTGTTCTATAGTCTCTTTACAGCAGTGTTCTATAGTCTCTTTACAGCAGTGTTCTATAGTCTCTTTACAGCAGTGTTCTATAGTCTCTTTACAGCAGTGTTCTATAGGCTCTTTACAGCAGTGTTCTATAGGCTCTTTACAGCAGTGTTCTATAGGCTCTTTACAGCAGTGTTCTATAGTCTCTTTACAGCAGTGTTCTATAGTCTCTTTACAGCAGTGTTCTATAGTCTCTTTACAGCAGTGTTCTATAGTCTCTTTATAGCAGTGTTCTATAGTCTCTTTACAGCAGTGTTCTATAGTCTCTTTACAGCAGTGTTCTATAGTCTCTTTACAGCAGTGTTCTATAGTCTCTTTACAGCAGTGTTCTATAGTCTCTTTACAGCAGTGTTCTATAGTATCTTTACAGCAGTGTTCTATAGGCTCTTTACAGCAGTGTTCTATAGTCTCTTTACAGCAGTGTTCTATAGTCTCTTTACAGCAGTGTTCTATAGGCTCTTTACAGCAGTGTTCTATAGGCTCTTTACAGCAGTGTTCTATAGTCTCTTTACAGCAGTGTTCTATAGTCTCTTTACAGCAGTGTTCTATAGTCTCTTTACAGCAGTGTTCTATAGTCTCTTTATAGCAGTGTTCTATAGTCTCTTTACAGCAGTGTTCTATAGTCTCTTTACAGCAGTGTTCTATAGTCTCTTTACAGCAGTGTTCTATAGTCTCTTTACAGCAGTGTTCTATAGTCTCTTTATAGCAGTGTTCTATAGTCTCTTTACAGCAGTGTTCTATAGTCTCTTTACAGCAGTGTTCTATAGTCTCTTTACAGCAGTGTTCTATAGTCTCTTTACAGCAGTGTTCTATAGTCTCTTTACAGCAGTGTTCTATAGTCTCTTTACAGCAGTGTTCTATAGTCTCTTTACAGCAGTGTTCTATAGTCTATTTACAGCAGTGTTCTATAGGCTCTTTACAGCAGTGTTCTATAGGCTCTTTACAGCAGTGTTCTATAGTCTCTTTACAGCAGTGTTCTATAGGCTCTTTACAGCAGTGTTCTATAGGCTCTTTACAGCAGTGTTCTATAGGCTCTTTACAGCAGTGTTCTATAGGCTCTTTACAGCAGTGTTCTATAGTCTCTTTACAGCAGTGTTCTATAGGCTCTTTACAGCAGTGTTCTATAGTCTCTTTACAGCAGTGTTCTATAGGCTCTTTACAGCAGTGTTCTATAGGCTCTTTACAGCAGTGTTCTATAGGCTCTTTACAGCAGTGTTCTATAGTCTCTTTACAGCAGTGTTCTATAGTCTCTTTACAGCAGTGTTCTATAGTCTCTTTACAGCAGTGTTCTATAGTCTCTTTATAGCAGTGTTCTATAGTCTCTTTACAGCAGTGTTCTATAGTCTCTTTACAGCAGTGTTCTATAGGCTCTTTACAGCAGTGTTCTATAGTCTCTTTACAGCAGTGTTCTATAGTCTCTTTACAGCAGTGTTCTATAGTCTCTTTACAGCAGTGTTCTATAGTCTCTTTATAGCAGTGTTCTATAGTCTCTTTACAGCAGTGTTCTATAGTCTCTTTACAGCAGGTGTTCTATAGGCTCTTTACAGCAGTGTTCTATAGGCTCTTTACAGCAGTGTTCTATAGGCTCTTTACAGCAGTGTTCTATAGTCTCTTTATAGCAGTGTTCTATAGTCTCTTTACAGCAGTGTTCTATAGTCTCTTTACAGCAGTGTTCTATAGGCTCTTTACAGCAGTGTTCTATAGTCTCTTTACAGCAGTGTTCTATAGTCTCTTTACAGCAGTGTTCTGTAGGCTCTTTACAGCAGTGTTCTATAGTCTCTTTACAGCAGTGTTCTATAGTCTCTTTACAGCAGTGTTCTATAGGCTCTTTACAGCAGTGTTCTATAGGCTCTTTACAGCAGTGTTCCATAGTCTCTTTATAGCAGTGTTCTATAGTCTCTTTACAGCAGTGTTCTATAGTCTCTTTACAGCAGTGTTCTATAGTCTCTTTACAGCAGTGTTCTATAGGCTCTTTACAGCAGTGTTCTATAGGCTCTTTACAGCAGTGTTCTATAGTCTCTTTACAGCAGTGTTCTATAGTCTCTTTACAGCAGTGTTCTATAGTCTCTTTACAGCAGGTGTTCTATAGGCTCTTTACAGCAGTGTTCTATAGGCTCTTTACAGTAGTGTTCTATAGTCTCTTTAAAGCAGTGTTCTATAGTCTCTTTACAGCAGTGTTCTATAGTCTCTTTACAGCAGTGTTCTATAGTCTCTTTACAGCAGTGTTCTATAGTCTCTTTACAGCAGTGTTCTATAGGCTCTTTACAGCAGTGTTCTATAGGCTCTTTACAGCAGTGTTCTATAGTCTCTTTACAGCAGTGTTCTATAGGCTCTTTACAGCAGTGTTCTATAGGCTCTTTACAGCAGTGTTCTATAGTCTCTTTACAGCAGTGTTCTATAGTCTCTTTACAGCAGTGTTCTATAGTCTCTTTACAGCAGTGTTCTATAGGCTCTTTACAGCAGTGTTCTATAGGCTCTTTACAGCAGTGTTCTATAGTCTCTTTACAGCAGTGTTCTATAGGCTCTTTACAGCAGTGTTCTATAGTCTCTTTACAGCAGTGTTCTATAGTCTCTTTACAGCAGTGTTCTATAGGCTCTTTACAGCAGTGTTCTATAGTCTCTTTACAGCAGTGTTCTATAGGCTCTTTACAGCAGTGTTCTATAGGCTCTTTACAGCAGTGTTCTATAGGCTCTTTACAGCAGTGTTCTATAGTCTCTTTACAGCAGTGTTCTATAGTCTCTTTACAGCAGTGTTCTATAGTCTCTTTACAGCAGTGTTCTATAGGCTCTTTACAGCAGTGTTCTATAGGCTCTTTACAGCAGTGTTCTATAGTCTCTTTACAGCAGTGTTCTATAGGCTCTTTACAGCAGTGTTCTATAGTCTCTTTACAGCAGTGTTCTACAGGCTCAAGTCACACCATAGCTCTCAAATTTCTCTGTGCTCACTTCACTTTACATACTTCACCTCCTTCACTTTACATCCTTCAATCGACCTCCTTCACTCTACATCCTTCAATTGACCTTCACTTTACATCCTTCAAATACCTCCTTCAATTACCTCCGTCACTTTACCTCCTTCAATTACATCCTTCACTTTACATCCTTCAATTTACTGCCATCACTTTTTTCCTCCAATTGACCTCCTTCACTTTACATCCTTCACTTTACATCCTTCAATTTACCTCCTTCACTTTACATCCTTCACTTGACATCCTTCACTTTACCTCCTTCAATTTACTGCCATCACTTTTCTCCTCCAATTGACCTCCTTCACTTGACATCCTTCACTTTACATCCTTCAATTTACCTCCTTCACTTTACATCCTTCACTTTACATCCTTCACTTTACATCCTTCAATTTACTGCCATCACTTTTCTCCTCCAATTGACCTCCTTCACTTTACATCCTTCACTTTACATCCTTCAATTTACCTCCTTCACTTTACATCCTTCACTTTACATCCTTCACTTTACCTCCTTCACTTTACATCCTTCACTTTACATCCTTCACTTTACATCCTTCACTTTACATCCTTCAATTTACATCCTTCAATTTACATCTTTCACTTTACATCCTTCACTTTACATCCTTCAATTTACCTCCTTCACTTTACATCCTTCACTTTACATCCTTCAATTTACATCCTTCACTTTACATCCTTCACTTTACATCCTTCTCCATTGAACCTCTTGAGAATGCTTTGGTCAAGTACCTCTAATGTTTAACATGGTGACTATGTAGCCCATTAGTGTGTGTGTTTGTGTGTGTGTGTGTCTAGCGTGTGTGTGTGTCCAGTGTGTTCATGTGTGTGTGTGTCTAGCATGTGTGTGTGTGTTCAGTGTGTGTGTGTGTGTCCAGTGTGTGTGTGTGTGTGTGTGTGTGTGTCCAGTGTGTGAGTGTGTGTGTCACTGTCTCATATTAAGTGGGCCAGCTGGTATACTGAATCCCTGTGCTCAGAGCATCTGTTAACCCCCCCACCTCATCCAGGGCACGCATGTGGAAACAGGTGGTTGTCAGAGAGAGTTTTGAAACACTGTTCTAGAATTCACACGGCTGAAAGTCATCCCTCCAGGCTTAGACAAGCGTGTTGTAGAATATAATTCTGTGTGCGTGTTCAATTCTGTAGAATATATTTCTGAGAGTTACAATTCCATAAGAAGAGTTCTAGAATTTTCCAAACCAAAATATTCCATTCTGAGTTTAGTGACTAGACAAGTGGATTCTGGAACATTCAGAGGTAGAATTCCTCAAGTAGGCAGAGAGAGCTTTGGTAAAGGCGTATTGTATAATTCCTGTCTCAGCCGGGAGCCCATCCCAATACAGGTTACAACATGCCTCCACCTCTGCCTTTGTATTGCAAAGTTTTATCACAGCTCTGCACCCTGTTGCCCCAGGTGACCAGCAATTACAAGAGGGTATATTCACAGTGGTTGGTTGTCGGCTACCAGCAGAATCTAGGAGATATGTCCTAAATGGCACCCTTTTCCCTGTATGGTGCTTTTGACTAGAGTCCTACTGGCAGTGCAGTATATAATGAATACAGAACCATTTTGGATATACCTCTAGTATGTGTTATACCTATATAGTTAGCTAGAAGACACTGTTCCATGGCTTCATATACTAAATATAACACTGATAGACTAGGATCCCTTCTCTGTCATTCTGGTAGTTTGAAAATACTCGTGAATGAAGAAAACCAGGATGATGCATTTCGAGAGGTTGCCACAGTTACGGTTAGAAAGACAGTGTTAACTATGGAGACTAGCCTTCATCCTCCCCACCATAATCATCATCCTCATCACCGTCATCACCATCTCTGATCTCTGTAGGAAAAACGTCTCTAACACTAAGAGAAACCAAGCCAAAAACAACAGCTACATTGTCATGTTCTGCTTATTTACTATCGTTCACTCCAAACTGCAGAGGACATTTAGAAATACCACACATCAGGTTATTTACAACTAAAAACCAAACATATAACTATGAGGTAAATAAAATGTTACAGCATCAAACACGGAACGTGCAAAATGTGCACAAGTGATATACTGGGGTTCATGTGAGCCTGGTCTCTCTCTCTGTCTCTCTCTCACTCTCTCTCTAAACACTGGGGTTAATGTGAGCCTGGTCTCTCTCTCTGTCTCTCTCTCTCTCTCTCTAAACACTGGGGATGATGTGAGCCTGGTCTCTCTCTCTGTCTCTCTCTCTCTCTCTAAACACTGGGGATGATGTGAGCCTGGTCTCTCTCTCTCTCTCTCTCTCTCTCTCTAAACACTGGGGATGATGTGAGCCTGGTCTCTCTCTCTCAATTCAATTTAAATTCAATTCAAGGGGCTTCATTGCATGGGAAACAAATGTTTACATTATCAAAGCTATTGAAATAGATAATAATCAAAAGTGAAATTAACAAGGATTAACAGTAAGTAAAAATAATAATGTCATATTATGTCTAGATACTGTGTTGAAATGTGCAAATGGAAAATAAATAAACATAAATATGGGTTGTATTTACAATGGTGTTTGTTCTTCACTGGTTGCCTTTTTCTTGTGGCAACAGGTCACAAATCTTGCTGCTGTGATGGCATTCTGGTATTTCTCTCTCTCTCTCTAAATACTGTAGTTGATGTGAGCCTGCTCTCTCTCTCTAAATACTGTGGTTGATGTGAGCCTGGTCTCTCTCTCTCTAAATACTGTGGTTGATGTGAGCCTGGTCTCTCTCTCTCTAAATACTGTGGTTGATGTGAGCCTGGTCTCTCTATCTCTCTCTAAATACTGTAGTTGATGTGAGCCTGGTCTCTCTCTCTAAATACTGTGGTTGATGTGAGCCTGGTCTCTCTCCCTCTAAATGCTGTGGTTGATGTGAGCCTGGTCTCTCACTCTAAATACTGTGGTTGATGTGAGCCTGGTCTCTCTCTCTAAAAACTGTGGTTGATGTGAGCCTGGTCTCTTCCTCTAAGTACTGGGGTTGCTGTGAGCCTGGTATCTCTCTCTCTAAATACTGGAGTTGATGTGAGCCTGGTGTCTCCCTCTAAATACTGTGGTTGATGTGAGCCTGGTCTCTCTCTCTAAATACTGGGGTTGATGTGAGCCTGGTCTCTCTCCCTCTAAATACTGTGGTTGATGTGAGCCTGGTCTCTCTCTCTAAATACTGTGGTTGATGTGAGCCTGGTCTCTCTCTCTAAATACTGTGGTTGATTTGAGCCTGGTCTCTCTCTCTCTAAATGCTCTGGTTGATGTGAGCCTTGTCTCTCTCTCTCTCTCTAAATACTGTGGTTACTGTGAGCCTGGTCTCTCTCTCTCTAAATTTTGGGGTTTATGTGAGCCTGGTCTCTCTCCCTAAATACTGTGGTTGATGTGAGCCTGGTCTCACTTCTCTCTAAATACTGGGGTTGATGTGAGCCTGGTCTCTCTCTCTCTAAATACTGTGGTTGATGTGAGCCTGGTCTCTCTCTCTCTAAATACTGGGGTTGATGTGAGCCTGGTCTCTCTCCCTTTAAATACTGTGGTTGATGTGAGCCTGGTCTCTCTCTCTAAATACTGGGGTTGATGTGAGCCTGGTCTCTCTCTCTAAATACTGGGGTTGATTTTAGCCTGGTCTCTCTCTCTCTAAATACTGGGGTTGATGTGACCCTGGTCTCTCTCTCTAAATACTGTGGTCAATGTGAGCCTGGTCTCTCTCTCTAAATACTGTGGTTGATGTGAGCCTGGTATCTCTCTCTCTCTAAATACTGTGGTTGATGTGACCTTGGTCTCTCTCTCTAAATACTGGGGTTGATGTGAGCCTAGTCTCTCTCTCTAAATACTGTGGTTGATGTGAGCCTGGTCTCTCCCTCTAAATACTGTGGTTGATTTGAGCCTGGTCTCTCTCTCTCTAAATGCTCTGGTTGATGTGAGCCTTGTCTCTTCCTCTAAATACTGTGGTCGATGTGAGCCTGGTCTCTCTCTAAATACTGTAGTTGATTTGAGCCTGGTCTCTCTCTCTCTCTAAATACTGTGGTTACTGTGAGCCTGGTCTCTCTCTCTCTAAATTTTGGGGTTTATGTGAGCCTGGTCTCTCTCCCTAAATACTGTGGTTGATGTGAGCCTGGTCTCACTTCTCTCTAAATACCGGGGTTGATGTGAGCCTGGTCTCTCTCTCTCTAAATACTGTGGTTGATGTGAGCCTGGTCTCTCTCTCTCTAAATACTGGGGTTGATGTGAGCCTGGACTCTCCCTTTAAAAACTGTGGTTGATGTGAGCCTGGTCTCTCTCTCTAAATACTGGGGTTGATGTGAGCCTGGTCTCTCTCTCTAAATACTGGGGTTGATGTGAGCCTGGTCTCTCTCTCTAAATAATGTGGTTGATGTGAGCCTGGTCTCTTCCTCTAAATACTGGGGTTGATGTGAACCTGGTCTCTCTCTCTCAAAATACTGGGGTTGATGTGAGCCTGGTCTCTCTCCCTCTAAATACTGTGGTTGATGTGAGCCTGGTCTCTTCCTCTAAATACTGGGGTTGCTGTGAGCCTGGTCTCTCTCTCTCAAAATACTGGGGTTGATGTGAGCCTGGTCTCTCTAACTAAATACTGGGGTTGATGTGAGCCTGGTCTCTCTCTAAACACTGTGGTTGATGTGAGCCTGGTCTCTCTCTCTAAATGCTCTGGTTGATGTGACCCTGGTCTCTCTCTCTCTAAATACTGGGGTTGATGTGAGCCTGGTCTCTCTCTCTAAATACTGTGGTTGATGTGAGCCTGGTCTCTCTCCCTCTAAATGCTGTGGTTGATGTGAGCCTGGTCTCTCACTCTAAATACTGTGGTTGATGTGAGCCTGGTCTCTCTCTCTAAAAACTGTGGTTGATGTGAGCCTGGTCTCTTCCTCTAAGTACTGGGGTTGCTGTGAGCCTGGTATCTCTCTCTCTAAATACTGGAGTTGATGTGAGCCTGGTGTCTCCCTCTAAATACTGTGGTTGATGTGAGCCTGGTCTCTCTCTCTAAATACTGGGGTTGATGTGAGCCTGGTCTCTCTCCCTCTAAATACTGTGGTTGATGTGAGCCTGGTCTCTCTCTCTAAATACTGTGGTTGATGTGAGCCTGGTCTCTCTCTCTAAATACTGTGGTTGATTTGAGCCTGGTCTCTCTCTCTCTAAATGCTCTGGTTGATGTGAGCCTTGTCTCTCTCTCTCTCTCTAAATACTGTGGTTACTGTGAGCCTGGTCTCTCTCTCTCTAAATTTTGGGGTTTATGTGAGCCTGGTCTCTCTCCCTAAATACTGTGGTTGATGTGAGCCTGGTCTCACTTCTCTCTAAATACTGGGGTTGATGTGAGCCTGGTCTCTCTCTCTCTAAATACTGTGGTTGATGTGAGCCTGGTCTCTCTCTCTCTAAATACTGGGGTTGATGTGAGCCTGGTCTCTCTCCCTTTAAATACTGTGGTTGATGTGAGCCTGGTCTCTCTCTCTAAATACTGGGGTTGATGTGAGCCTGGTCTCTCTCTCTAAATACTGGGGTTGATTTTAGCCTGGTCTCTCTCTCTCTAAATACTGGGGTTGATGTGACCCTGGTCTCTCTCTCTAAATACTGTGGTCAATGTGAGCCTGGTCTCTCTCTCTAAATACTGTGGTTGATGTGAGCCTGGTATCTCTCTCTCTCTAAATACTGTGGTTGATGTGACCTTGGTCTCTCTCTCTAAATACTGGGGTTGATGTGAGCCTAGTCTCTCTCTCTAAATACTGTGGTTGATGTGAGCCTGGTCTCTCCCTCTAAATACTGTGGTTGATTTGAGCCTGGTCTCTCTCTCTCTAAATGCTCTGGTTGATGTGAGCCTTGTCTCTTCCTCTAAATACTGTGGTCGATGTGAGCCTGGTCTCTCTCTAAATACTGTAGTTGATTTGAGCCTGGTCTCTCTCTCTCTCTAAATACTGTGGTTACTGTGAGCCTGGTCTCTCTCTCTCTAAATTTTGGGGTTTATGTGAGCCTGGTCTCTCTCCCTAAATACTGTGGTTGATGTGAGCCTGGTCTCACTTCTCTCTAAATACCGGGGTTGATGTGAGCCTGGTCTCTCTCTCTCTAAATACTGTGGTTGATGTGAGCCTGGTCTCTCTCTCTCTAAATACTGGGGTTGATGTGAGCCTGGACTCTCCCTTTAAAAACTGTGGTTGATGTGAGCCTGGTCTCTCTCTCTAAATACTGGGGTTGATGTGAGCCTGGTCTCTCTCTCTAAATACTGGGGTTGATGTGAGCCTGGTCTCTCTCTCTAAATAATGTGGTTGATGTGAGCCTGGTCTCTTCCTCTAAATACTGGGGTTGATGTGAACCTGGTCTCTCTCTCTCAAAATACTGGGGTTGATGTGAGCCTGGTCTCTCTCCCTCTAAATACTGTGGTTGATGTGAGCCTGGTCTCTTCCTCTAAATACTGGGGTTGCTGTGAGCCTGGTCTCTCTCTCTCAAAATACTGGGGTTGATGTGAGCCTGGTCTCTCTCTCTCAAAATACTGGGGTTGATGTGAGCCTGGTCTCTCTCCCTCTAAATACTGTGGTTGAGGTGAGCCTGGTCTCTCTCCCTTTAAATACTGTGGTTGATGTCAGCCTGGTCTGTCTCCCTCTAAATACTGTGGTTGATGTGAGCCTGGTCTCTCTCTATCTAAATGCTCTGGTTGATGTGAGCCTGGTCTCTTCCTCTAAATACAGTGGTTGATGTGAGCCTGGTCTCTCTCTCTAAATACTGGGGTTGATGTGAGCCTGGTCTCTCTCCCTCTAAATACTGTGGTTGATGTGAGCCTGGTCTCTCTCCCTTTAAATACTGTGGTTGATGTCAGCCTGGTCTGTCTCCCTCTAAATACTGTGGTTGATGTGACCCTGGTCTCTCTCTCTAAATACTGTAGTGTATTTGAGCCTGGTCTTTCTCTCTCTAACTGCTCTGGTTGATGTGACCCTGGTCTCTCTCTCTAAATACTGTAGTGTATTTGAGCCTGGTCTCTCTCTCTCTAAATGCTCTGGTTGATGTGACCCTGGTCTCTCTCTCTAAATACTGTGGTTGATGTGAGCCTGGTCTCTCTCTCTAAATACTGTGGTGTATTTGAGCCTGGTCTTTCTCTCTCTAAATGCTCTGGTTGATGTGACCCTGGTCTCTCTCTCTAAATACTGTAGTGTATTTGAGCCTGGTCTCTCTCTCTCTAAATGCTCTGGTTGATGTGACCCTGGTCTCTCTCTCTAAATACTGTGGTTGATGTGAGCCTGGTCTCTCTCTCTAAATACTGTAGTGTATTTGAGCCTGGTCTTTCTCTCTCTAAATGCACTGTTTGATGTGACCCTGGTCTCTCTCTCTAAATACTGTAGTGTATTTGAGCCTGGTCTCTCTCTCTCTAAAGACTGGGGTTGATGTGAGCCTTGTCTCTTCTTCTAAATACTGGGGTTGCTGTGAGCCTGGTCTCTCTCTCTCTAAATACTGAGGTTGATGTGAGCCTGGTCTCTTCCTCTAAATACTGTGGTTGATGTGAGCCTGGTCTCTCTCTCTAAATACTGTGGTTGATGTGAGCCTGGTATCTTCCTCTAAATACTGTGGTTGATGTGAGCCTGGTCTCTCTCTCTAAATACTGTGGTTGATGTGAGCCTGGTCTCTCTCTCTAAATACTGTAGTGTATTTGAGCCTGGTCTTTCTCTCTCTAACTGCTCTGGTTGATGTGACCCTGGTCTCTCTCTCTAAATACTGTAGTGTATTTGAGCCTGGTCTCTCTCTCTCTAAATGCTCTGGTTGATGTGACCCTGGTCTCTCTCTCTAAATACTGTGGTTGATGTGAGCCTGGTCTCTCTCTCTAAATACTGTGGTGTATTTGAGCCTGGTCTTTCTCTCTCTAAATGCTCTGGTTGATGTGACCCTGGTCTCTCTCTCTAAATACTGTAGTGTATTTGAGCCTGGTCTCTCTCTCTCTAAATGCTCTGGTTGATGTGACCCTGGTCTCTCTCTCTAAATACTGTGGTTGATGTGAGCCTGGTCTCTCTCTCTAAATACTGTAGTGTATTTGAGCCTGGTCTTTCTCTCTCTAAATGCACTGGTTGATGTGACCCTGGTCTCTCTCTCTAAATACTGTAGTGTATTTGAGCCTGGTCTCTCTCTCTCTAAATGCTCTGGTTGATGTGACCCTGGTCTCTTCCTCTAAATACTGTGGTTGATTTGAGCCTGGTCTCTCTCTCTAAATACTGTGGTTGATGTGAGCCTGGTCTCTTCCTCTAAACACTGGGGTTGATGTGAGCCTGGTCTCTCTCTCTCTAAATACTGGGGTTGCTGTGAGCCTGGTATCTCTCTCTCTCTAAATACTGTGGTTGATGTGAGCCTGGTCTCTCTCTCTCTAAATGCTCTGGTTGATGTGACCCTGGTCTCTCTCTCTAAATGCTCTGGTTGATGTGACCCTGGTCTCTCTCTCTAAATACTCTGGTTGATGGTCGCCTGGTCTCTTCCTCTAATTACTGGGGTTGCTGTGAGCCTGGTCTCTCTCTCTCTAAATGCTCTGGTTGATGTGAGCCTGGTCTCTCTCTCTAAATACTGTGGTTGATGTGAGCCTGGTCTCTTCCTCTAAATACTGTGGTTGATGTGAGCCTGGTCTCTCTCTCTAAATACTGGGGTTGATGTGAGCCTGGTCTCTCTCTAAATACTGTAGTTGATTTGAGCCTGGTCTCTCTCTCTCTCTAAATGCTGTGGTTACTGTGAGCCTGGTCTCTCTCTCTCTAAATACTGGGGTTGATGTGAGCCTGGTCTCTTCTTCTAAATACTGGCGTTGCTGTGAGCCTGGTCTCTCTCTCTCTAAATACTGGGGTTGATGTGAGTCTTGTCTCTCTTCCTTTAAATACTGTGGTTGATGTGAGCCTGGTCTCTCTCTAAATACTGGGGTTGATGTGAGCCTGGTCTCTTCTTCTAAATACTGGGGTTGCTGTGAGCCTGGTCTCTCTCTCTCTAAATACTGTGGTTGATGTGAGCCTGGTCTCTCTCTCTCTAAATACTCTGGTTGATGTGAGCCTGGTCTCTCTCTCTAAATACTGTGGTTGATGTGAGCCTGGTCTCTCTCTCTAAATACTGTAGTGTATTTGAGCCTGGTCTTTCTCTCTCTAAATGCTCTGGTTGATGTGACCCTGGTCTCTCTCTCTAAATACTGTAGTGTATTTGAGCCTGGTCTCTCTCTCTCTAAATGCTCTGGTTGATGTGACCCTGGTCTCTCTCTCTAAATACTGTGGTTGATCTGAGCCTGGTCTCTCTCTCTAAATACTGTAGTGTATTTGAGCCTGGTCTTTCTCTCTCTAAATGCTCTGGTTGATGTGACCCTGGTCTCTCTCTCTAAATACTGTAGTGTATTTGAGCCTGGTCTCTCTCTCTCTAAATGCTCTGGTTGATGTGACCCTGGTCTCTTCCTCTAAATACTGTGGTTGATGTGAGCCTGGTCTCTCTCTCTAAATACTGTGGTTGATGTGAGCCTGGTCTCTCTCTCTAAACACTGGGGTTGATGTGAGCCTGGTCTCTCTCTCTCTCTAAATACTGTGGTTGATGTGAGCCTGGTCTCTTCCTCTAACCACTGGGGTTGATGTGAGCCTGGTCTCTCTCTCTATAAATACTGGGGTTGCTGTGAGCCTGGTATCTCTCTCTCTAAATACTGTGGTTGATGTGAGCCTGGTCTCTCTCTCTCTAAATACTGTGGTTGATGTGAGCCTGGTCTCTCTCTCTCTAAATGCTCTGGTTGATGTGACCCTGGTCTCTCTCTCTAAATGCTCTGGTTGATGTGACCCTGGTCTCTCTCTCTAAATACTCTGGTTGATGGTCGCCTGGTCTCTTCCTCTAAATACTGGGGTTGATGTGAGCCTGGTCTCTCTCTCTCTAAATACTGTGGATGATGTGAGCCTGGTCTCTTCGTCTAAACACTGGGGTTGCTGTGAGCCTGGTATCTCTCTCTAAATGCTCTGGTTGATGTGAGCCTGGTCTCTCTCTCTCTCTAAATGCTGTGGTTGATGTGAGCCTGGTCTCTTCCTCTAAATACTGGGGTTGATTTGAGCCTGGTCTCTCTCTCTAAATACTGAGGTTGATGTGAACCTGGTCTCTCTCTCTAAATACTGGGGTTGATGTGAGCCTGGTCTCTCTCTCTAAATACTGGGGTTGATGTGAACCTGGTCTCTCTCTCTAAATACTGGGGTTGATGTGAGCCTGGTCTCTTCTTCTAAATACTGGGGTTTCTGTGAGCCTGGTCTCTCTCTCTCTAAATACTGGGGTTGATGTGAGCCTGGTCTCTCTCTCTAAATGCTGTGGTTGATGTGAGCCTGGTCTCTCTCTCTAAATACTGTGATTTATGTGAGCCTGGTCTCTCTCTCTAAATACTGTGGTTGATGTGAGCCTGGTCTCTCTCTCTAAATACTGTAGTGTATTTGAGCCTGGTCTCTCTCTCTCTCTAAATGCACTGGTTGATGTGACCCTGGTCTCTCTCTCTAAATACTGTAGTGTATTTGAGCCTGGTCTCTCTCTCTCTAAATGCTCTGGTTGATGTGACCCAGGTCTCTCTCTCTAAATACTGGGGTTGATGTGAGCCTGGTCTGTCTCCCTCTAAATACTGGGGTTGATGTGAGCCTGGTCTCTCTCTCTAAACACTGGGGTTGATGTGAGCCTGGTCTCTCTCTCTAAATACTGGGGTTTATGTGAGCCTGGTCTCTCTCTAAATACTGTAGTTGATGTGAGCCTGGTCTCTCTCTCTCTAAATGCTGGGGTTGATGTGAGCCTGGTCTCTCTCTCTCTAAATACTGTGGTTGATGTGAGCCTGGTCTCTCTCTCTAAATACTGGGGTTGATGTGAGCCTGGTCTCTTCTTCTAAATACTGGGGTTGATGTGAGCCTGGTCTCTCTCTCTAAACACTGGGGTTGATGTGAGCCTGGTCTCTCTTCCTTTAAATACTGTGGTTGATGTGAGCCTGGTCTCTTCCTCTAAATACTGGGGTTGATGTGAGCCTGGTCTCTCTCCCTCTAAATACTGTGGTTGATGTGAGCCTGGTCTCTCTCTCTAAATACTGTGGTTGATGTGA
Organism: Salvelinus fontinalis; assembly: GCF_029448725.1. Classification (NCBI taxonomy): domain Eukaryota; kingdom Metazoa; phylum Chordata; class Actinopteri; order Salmoniformes; family Salmonidae; genus Salvelinus; species Salvelinus fontinalis. The sequence continues at coordinate 24,793,655 of NC_074700.1, read as the reverse complement.
GACTGGTCTCTCTCTCTCTAAATACTGTGGTTGATGTGAGCCTGGTCTCTCTCTCTAAATACTGTAGTGTATTTGAGCCTGGTCTTTCTCTCTCTAAATGCTGTGGTTGATGTGACCCTGGTCTCTCTCTCTAAAAACGGTAGTGTATTTGAGCCTGGTCTCTCTCTCTAAAAATGCTCTGGTTGATGTGACCCTGGTCTCTCTCTCTCTAAATACTGGGGTTGATGTGAGCCTGGTCTCTCTCTCTCTAAATACTGGGGTTGATGTGAGCCTGGTCTCTCTCTCTCTAAATACTGGGGTTGATGTGAGCCTGGTCTATCTCTCTCTAAATACTGGGGTTGATGTGAGCCTGTTCTCTTCCTCTAAATACTGTGGTTGATGTGAGCCTGGTCTCTCTCTCTCTAAATACTGTGGTTGATGTGAGCCTGGTCTCTCTCTCTCAAAATGCTCTGGTTGATGTGAGCCTGGTCTCTCTCTCTAAATACTGTGGTTGATGTGAGCCTGGTCTCTTCCTCTAAATACCGGGGCTGATGTGAGCCTGGTCTCTCTCTCTAAATACTGGGGTTGATGTGAGCCTGGTCTCTCTCTCTAAATACTGGGGTTGCTGTGAGCCTGGTCTCTCTCTCTCTAAATGCTCTGGTTGATGTGAGCCTGGTCTACCCCTCTCTCTCTAAATACTGTGGTTGATGTGAGCCTGGTCTCTTCCTCTAAATACCGGGGTTGATGTGAGCCTGGTCTCTCTCTCTAAATACTGTGGTTGATGTGAGCCTGGTCTCTCTCTAAATACTGTGGTTGATGTGAGCCTGGTCTCCCTCCCTCTAAATGCTGTGGTTGATGTGAGCCTGGTCTCTCTCTAAATACTGTGGTTGATGTGAGCCTGGTCTCTTCCTCTAAATACTGGGGTTGCTGTGAGCCTGGTCTCTCTCTCTCTAAATACTGTGGTTGACGTGAGCCTGGTCTCTCTCTCTAAATTCTGTGGTTGATGTGAGCCTGGTCTCTCTCTCTAAATGCTCTGGTTGATGTGACCCTGGTCTCTCTCTCTAAATGCTCTGGTTGATGTGACCCTGGTCTCTCTCTCTAAATACTGTGGTTGATGTGACCCTGGTCTCTCTCTCTAAATATTGTGGTTGATGTGAGCCTGGTCTCTCTCTCTCTAAATACTGTGGTTGATGTGAGCCTGGTCTCTCTCTCTCTAAATACTGGGGTTGATGTGAGCCTGGTCTCTCTCTCTAAATACTGGGGTTGATGTGAGCCTGGTCTCTCTCTCTAAATACTGGGGTTGATGTGAGCCTGGTCTCTCTCTCTAAACACTGGGGTTGATGTGAGCCTGGTCTCTCTCTCTCTCTAAATACTGTGGTTGATGTGAGCCTGGTCTCTTCCTCTAACCACTGGGGTTGATGTGAGCCTGGTCTCTCTCTCTATAAATACTGGGGTTGCTGTGAGCCTGGTATCTCTCTCTCTCTAAATACTGTGGTTGATGTGAGCCTGGTCTCTCTCTCTCTAAATGCTCTGGTTGATGTGACCCTGGTCTCTCTCTCTAAATGCTCTGGTTGATGTGACCCTGGTCTCTCTCTCTAAATACTCTGGTTGATGGTCGCCTGGTCTCTTCCTCTAAATACTGGGGTTGATGTGAGCCTGGTCTCTCTCTCTCTCTAAATACTGTGGATGATGTGAGCCTGGTCTCTCTCTCTAAATACTGGGGTTGATGTGAGCCTGGTCTCTTCTTCTAAATACTGGGGTTGATGTGAGCCTGGTCTCTCTCTCTAAACACTGGGGTTGATGTGAGCCTGGTCTCTCTTCCTTTAAATACTGTGGTTGATGTGAGCCTGGTCTCTTCCTCTAAATACTGGGGTTGATGTGAGCCTGGTCTCTCTCCCTCTAAATACTGTGGTTGATGTGAGCCTGGTCTCTCTCTCTAAATACTGTGGTTGATGTGAGCCTGGTCTCTCTCTCTCTAAATACTGGGGTTGATGTGAGCCTGGTCTCTCTCTCTCTAAATACTGGGGTTGATGTGAGCCTGGTCTCTCTCTCTCTAAATACTGGGGTTGATGTGAGCCTGTTCTCTTCTTCTAAATACTGTGGTTGATGTGAGCCTGGTCTCTCTCTCTCTAAACACTGGGGTTGATGTGAGCCTGGTCTCTCTCTCTCTAAATACTGTGGTTGATGTGAGCCTGGTCTCTCTCTCTCTAAATACTGTGGTTGATGTGAGCCTGGTCTCTCTCTCTCAAAATGCTCTGGTTGATGTGACCCTGGTCTCTCTCTCTAAATACTGTGGTTGATGTGAGCCTGGTCTCTTCCTTTAAATACCGGGGCTGATGTGAGCCTGGTCTCTCTCTCTAAATACTGGGGTTGATGTGAGCCTGGTCTCTCTCTCTAAATACTGGGGTTGATGTGAGCCTGGTCTCCCTCTCTCTCTAAATACTGTGGTTGATGTGAGCCTGGTCTCTTCCTCTAAATACCGGGGTTGATGTGAGCCTGGTCTCTCTCTCTAAATACTGTGGTTGATGTGAGCCTGGTCTCTCTCTAAATACTGTGGTTGATGTGAGCCTGGTCTCTTCCTCTAAATACTAGGGTTGATGTGAGCCTGGTCTCTCTTTCTCTCTAAATACTGTGGTTGATGTGAGCCTGGTCTCTCTCTCTAAATACTGTGGTTGATGTGACCCTGGTCTCTCTCTCTAAATACTGGGGTTGATGTGACCCTGGTCTCTCTCTCTAAATACTGTGGTTGATGTGAGCCTGTTCTCTCTCTCTAAATACTGTGGTAGATGTGAGCCTGGTCTCTCTCTAAATACTGTCGTTGATGTGAGCCTGGTCTCTCTCTCTCTAAATACTGTGGTTGATGTGAGCCTGGTCTCTCTCTCTCTAAATACTGTGGTTGATGTGAGCCTTGTCTCTCTCCCTTTAAATACTGTGGTTGATGTGAGCCTGATCTCTCTCTCTAAATACTGTGGTTGATGTGAGCCTGGTCTCTCTCTCTAAATACTGGGGTTGATGTGAGCCTGGTCTCTCTCTCTAAATACTGTGGTTGATGTGACCCTGGTCTCTCTCTCTAAATACTGGGGTTGATGTGAGCCTGGTCTCTCTCTCTAAATACTGGGGTTGATGTGAGCCTGGTCTCTCTCTCTCTAAATACTGTGGTTGATGTGAGCCTGGTCTCTCTCTCTCTAAATACTGTGGTTGATGTGAGCCTGGTCTCTCTCTCTAAATGCTCTGGTTGATGTGACCCTGGTCTCTCTCTCTAAATGCTCTGGTTGATGTGACCCTGGTCTCTCTCTCTAAATACTGTGGTTGATGTGACCCTGGTCTCTCTCTCTAAATATTGTGGTTGATGTGAGCCTGGTCTCTCTCTCTAAATACTGTGGTTGATGTGAGCCTGGTCTCTCTCTCTCTCTAAATACTGGGGTTGATGTGAGCCTGGTCTCTCTCTCTAAATACTGGGGTTGATGTGAGCCTGGTCTCTCTCTCTAAATACTGGGGTTGATGTGAGCCTGGTCTCTCTATCTAAATACTGGGGTTGATGTGAGCCTGGTCTCTCTCTCTAAATACTGGGGTTGATGTGAGCCTGGTCTCTCTCTCTAAACACTGTGGTTGCTGTGAGCCTGGTCTCTCTCTCTCTAAATGCTCTGGTTGATGTGAGCCTGGTCTCTCTCTCTCTAAATGCTCTGGTTGATGTGAGCCTGGTCTCTCTCTCTCTAAATGCTCTGGTTGATGTGAGCCTGGTCTCTCTCTCTCTAAATGCTCTGGTTGATGTGAGCCTGGTCTCTCTCTCTCTCTAAATGCTGTGGTTGATGTGAGCCTGGTCTCTCTCTCTCTAAATGCTCTGGTTGATGTGAGCCTGGTCTCTCTCTCTCTAAATGCTCTGGTTGATGTGAGCCTGGTCTCTCTCTCTCTCTAAATGCTGTGGTTGATGTGAATACTTAGTGCTAGACTTCGTTAACTCTAGCCACAACAAACTGACAATCTAAGAAGGAACACCTGGCGCTGCTGAATGTCGAGGATACCTCGCCTTAAACACAGGATCAGATATCTCAGCAACCCTCACGTTATGATTAGATCTATAAAACATGATCTGACCCTGGATCAGTGGTTACATGTTTAGGAGCAACACACACACACTCCTCTTATACTTGTAATTGCAGAAATAAGAATGAGTAATTATATATGTCTTTACATTCAACTAACTTATGGCGTACATTCTATCTACTCTGAATTTCCCCATTACGAAGACCTGCGTTGTAGTGACATGTCTTTGCCACAGGAGGGCGGGCAAGAGCAGTAATCCCCCTCTAAGACACAGGTAAAGGTGCAATTCAGTGAATGGGACAGACATGCTCTCTCACTTTCTCTTTTCTCTCTCTCTGTCTCTCTCTCTCTCACTTTCTCTTTTCTCTCTCGCTGTCTCTCTCTCTCTCACTTTCTCTTTTCTCTCTCTCTGTCTCTCTCTCTCACTTTCTCTTTTCTCTCTCTCTCTTCCTCTCTCTCTCTCTCACTTTCTCTTTTCTCTCTCTCTCTCTCTCTCTCTCACTTTCTCTTTTCTCTCTCTCTGTCTCTCTCTCTCTCTCACTTTCTCTTTTCTCTCTCTCTCTCTCTCTCTCTCTCACTTTCTCTTTTCTCTCTCTCTCTCACTTTCTCTTTTCTCTCTCTCTCTCTCACTTTCTCTTTTCTCTCTCTCTGTCTCTCTCTCTCTCACTTTCTCTTTTTCTTGCTCATTCTCTTTTTTCTCACTCTCACTTTCTCTTTTCTCTCTCTCTCTCTTCCTCTCTCTCTCACTTTCTCTTTTTTCTCACTCTCACTTCAATGGGCTTTATTGACATGCGAAACATGTTTACATAGCCAATGCAAGTGAAATAGATAATAAACAACTCTCTCTTTCTCTCTCTCTCTCTCTCTCTCTCTCTCTCTCTCTCTCTCAATTCAATTCAATTCAATTCAATTCAAGGGGCTTTATTGGCATGGGAAACATGTGTTACCATTGCCAAAGCAAGTGAGGTAGACAATACACAAAAGTGAAACAAACAATACAAATTAACACTGTTATGACTTACATTCTATCTACTCTGAATTTCCCCATTACAAAGACCTGCGTTGTAGTGACATGTCTTTGCCACAGGAGGGCGGGCAACTCTAGACACAACAAACTGACAATCTAAGAAGGAACACCTGTTGCTGCTGAATGTAGAGGATACCTCGCCTTAAACACAGGATCAGATATCTCAGCAACCCTCACGTTATGATTAGATCTATAAAACATGATCTGACCCTGGATCAGTGGTTACTGTTTAGGAGCAACACACACACTCCTCTGATACTTGTAACTGCAGAAACATTCTATCTCTGTGGTTGAATCTTAATTCAGTCGTGTGATGAGCATGTTGGTACTTGTAGCTACTATGACTCCCTGGTCTCCAAGCATGAAATAAATGGAACATACAATAACTCAATAAACTCAATGTCCTACTGAAATAGATGGACCATACCTCACTAAACTCAATGTCCTACCCGGAATAGATGGACCATACCTCACTAAACTCAATGTCCTACTGACATAGATGGACCATACATCAATTTTACAGTATATGCAACTGGAAACCACATATCCTGAGGCCGCATTTATTGTAGCTGGGGATTTTAACAAAGAAATTTGAGAAAAACGCCACCGAAGTTCTACCAACACTGTAGTACTCGCTCTGGTAAAACATTGGACCACTGCTACTCAACTTTTAGAAATGCCTACAACGCCCTCCCCTGTCCTCCTTTCGGCAAATCTGATCACGACTCCATTTTGCTCCTCCCTTCCTATAGGCAGAAACTCAAACAGGAAATACCCGTGCTAAAGTCTATTCTACGCTGGTCTAACCAATCGGAATCCATGCTTCAAGAATGTGCTGATCACGCGGACTGGGATATGTTCCGGGTAGCCTCTGAGAATAACATTAACGAATACAGTGACTGAGTTCAGCAGGAAGAGTATAGGAAATGTTGTACCCACTGTGACTATTAAAACCTACCCAAACCAGACACTGTGGATAGATGGCAGCATTCGCGCAAAACTGAAAACGCCAACCACCCCATTTAACCATGGCAAGGTTACTGGGAATATGGGCAAATACAAACAGTGTAGTTATTCCCTTCGTAAGGCAATCAAACAGGCAAAACGTCCGTACAGAGTGGAGTCGCAATTCAACGGCTCAAACTCAAGACGTATGTGGCAGGATCTACAGACAATCACGGACTACAAAGGTTGATGAGACAACCTACAGGGAGGAGGTGAGGGCCCTGGGAGTGTGGTGCCAGGAAAATAACCTCTCGCCCAACGTCAACAAAACAAAGGAGTTGATCGTGGACTTCAGGAAACAGCAGAGGGAGCACCCCCTTATCCACAGTGACGGGACTGCAGTGAAGAAGATGTAAAGCTTCAAGTGCCTCGGCGTACATATCACTGACAAACTGAAATGGTCCAGCCGCAGCAGCGCCTCTTCAACCTTAGGAGGTAATAATGGCTGAGTGGTGGGTAGCATTGAGCCCTGGGCTGAAGTCTACTGCTAACATTAACATAATGGCTGAGTGGTGGGTAGCATTGAGCCCTGGGCTGAAGTCTACTGCTAACATTAACATAGCGGCTGAAGGCATTTTTGTATTTAACTAGGCAAGTCAGTTAAGAACAAATTCCTATTTACAATGACGGCCTACACCAGCCAAACTCAGACGACACTGGACCAATTGTTTCCCGCACTATGGGACTCCAAATCACGGCCGGTCGTGATACAGTCTGGAATTCAAACTAGGTTGTCTGTAGTGATGCTTCTAGCACTGAGATGCAGTGTCTTAGACCACTGCGCCACTTGGGAGCCCCATTTCCCTGGGCTGAAGTGATACTGCTAACATTAGCATAATGGCTGACTGGTGGATAGCATTGAGCCCTGGGCTGAAGTCTACTGCTAACATTAGCATAATGGCTGACTGGTGGATAGCATGGAGCCCTGGGCTGAAGTCTACTGCTAACATTAGCATAATGCATGACTGGTGGATATCATTGAGCCCTGGGCTGAAGTGATACTGCTAATATTAGCATAATGGATGACTGGTGGATAGCATGGAGCCCTGGGCTGAAGTGATACTGCTAATATTAGCATAATGGATGACTGGTGGATAGCATTGAGCCCTGGGCTGAAGTCTACTGCTAACATTAGCATAATGGATGACTGATGGATAGCATTGAGCCCTGGGCTGAAGTCTACTGCTAACATTAGCATAATGGATGACTGATGGATAGCATTGAGCCCTGGGCTGAAGTGATACTGCTAATATTAGCATAATGGATGACTGGTGGATAGCATTGAGCCCTGGGCTGAAGTGCTACTGCTAACATTAGCATAATGGATGACTGGTGGATAGCATTGAGCCCTGGGCTGAAGTGCTACTGCTAACATTAGCATAATGGATGACTGGTGGATAGCATTGAGCTCTGGGCTGAAGTGCTACTGCTAGCAGTCATTGTCTGTATTTTCTTCTTCAATGAACTTGAAATATGCCATGATTAATACCTTACAGATCTTTCAACTGTGTTACTTTAGCGATATAAAATGTGAAAGACCTGTGAGTGTTTTGTTGTCAGTTGAAAAAGAAAAGAGAGAACTTGAAGGGGGATACCTAGTCAGTTGTACAACTGAATGCATTCAACTGAAATGTCTTACGTATTTAACGGGGGGGGGGGGGGGGGGGGGGCTGCCTTAATCGACATCCACATAATCGGCACCCAGGGGACAGTGGTTGACTGCTTTGCGCAGGGGCAGAACAGATTTGTACCTTGTCAGCTTCGTAATGAACTCAGGGAGAGAAAGGTGTGGATTCACACACAGAGAGCGGTAGGTGTTTATTCCGCCTTATTCGCAGAAGGCAGGAATCATGGTCACAGGCAGGCAAACCGGAGAATCAAAACTAGGACTGAAGGCTATAACTGGTTCTCACAAACGAGCTGGGAAAAGGCTTAGTAGAGTCAAAAGGAACAATACCTCACAAAGGCACAAACACAATGAACTGAAGTAATAAGGAGCTGATGAGACCAGGTGAGTAACTAACACAGGTGAAATGAATGAACAAAAATGATAGACAGGGCTACGTTCAAGAACACAAAGAAACAGGGTTACGTTCAAGAACACAAAAAAACAGGGCTATGTTCCAGAACACAAAGAAACAGGGCTACGTTACAGAACACAAAGAAACAGGGCTACGTTCCAGAACACAAAGAAACAGGGCTACGTTCTAGAACACAAAGAAACAGGGCTACGTTCCAGAACACAAAGAAACAGGGCTACGTTCAAGAACACAAAGAAACAGGGCTACGTTCAAGAACACAAAGAAACAGGGCTACGTTCCAGAACACAAAGAAACAGGGCTACGTTCCAGAACACAAAGGAATAGGGCTACGTTCCAGAACACAAAGAAACAGGGCTACGTTCCAGAACACAAAGAAACAGGGCTACGTTCCAGAACACAAAGAAACAGGGCTACGTTCCAGAACACAAAGAAACAGGGCTACGTTCAAGAACACAAAGAAACAGGGCTACGTTCCAGAACACAAAGAAACAGGGCTACGTTCCAGAACACAAAGAAACAGGGCTACGTTCCAGAACACAAAGAAACAGGGCTACGTTCCAGAAAACAAAGAAACAGGGCTACATTCCAGAACACAACGAAACAGAACACAAGGTTGACTAAGAAAAGAATGTGTAAATGTGTAATATAATGGCATATTTTTGTTGATTTTGAAGAATAATATGATACATAACTTAAAGATCATTGAACTGTCTTTATCAATATAAATATATGAAAGACCTGTTAATGTGTTGTCACTTCTTACAAGACAAAATGCTTCAATCATGTTTTGAAAAATCAATTTTGTACTCATCAATTACTATCCTGGACAAACTTATTAATTCGTATTTTCACAAAATTATATTTTCTCTGACCCTTTGTTTGAGCATAATACTGTACATTTGACCTTTTGGAATGACCAATTCCAGTTGACCAGTTTATCAGCACACCGCATAAGAGCAGGAAATATACAATAAGAGGAAGGATTCCCATGTTGACACTCGAGAAGAAAGGATCTAATTCTGCACTAGACCCGGCTTTGACACATCGTCATAGCGTTTTCAACCTTTTTCCGGGGTTAGTGGAGCCCAGTCTCTGGTACGGTGTTAAAACACAACATGTCATCTTTCAGAACACCTCGGGATGAATCTTTCAGTACATCTTAAATCTGTCCCAATATCCTCACAAACATGTTTTTAAATACTCCGGTAAAGTTAAGGTTTGGTCTCCTTTAATAATGGTGGCAGCTCAGTTGAGACTAGTTTTAAATTAAAGACTAGTTTTGGTGTTACAAAGCACTTCATTTTAACAGTGTGTAAGCTATATACAGGGTGAGTGCCAGCACCAAATGTGCAGGAATACTGTGTGTGTATTCTGGGCTAGATTACTGCCTGTTATGTACTGTAGCTAAGCCGTAACCATAAGAGGAGAACGTATTGTACAGTACAAAGCACAGCCATTCAAACCTGATTCATATCTCACCAACGGGAGTGAATCCGGTATTCCATATATCTGGCGTGAACTGCAGATTGCCCCTTTGAGGTATATAATGTATAAAGAAGATACTCTACATCGCTGTAGGTTTAAAGGTTTTGTCTGCTGACATTCTTGAATGTAATTTATAACCTGAAATGAACTCAAATTCTTTAATCATCTTGCCAGGTGTGTGAAAGTCTGTCATCTATCTCCAGTGGCATTTAACAGATTGCCCATTAGGCCTAGATTTCACAGTAAATCACCAGAAACAGCATTTAGAATGTTATAAAGGACTAAAAGATTAGACTGGAGAGCAACAGAAACGACAGCTCTCATCTCACAGATCACTGACTTAGACTTGTGCTCTCAGTGGCGTAAACAATCGCCCCCGCACCCCCTGACCATACCCCTGTGTCCACACACACACACACACACCAACACACACACACCTCTTTGTCGACAAAGCTGCCGTCAGCCCACTGTTTTTCCCCCATGAGCACACTGGGGAAACCCTGTTTCCTCCCTGCTACTGTAATAGCAGAAACAGATGGAGAAACCCAGGGAGTGGGATAAATAATACCATAGAAAGAAGAGAGGGTGAGAGATGGGGAAAGACAAAGAGTGATTCCAGACACCCTCCTACGCTACCCGTGTTTGACTCACTGACAGACAGGCTTGTGTTTGACCCACTGACAGACAGGCCTCTGTTTGACTCACTGGTAAACAGGCCTCTGTTTGACTCACTGACAGACAGGCCTGTGTTTGACTCACTGGTAGACAGGCCTCTGTTTGACTCACTGACAGACAGGCCTGTGTTTGACCCACTGACAGACAGGCCTCTGTTTGACTCACTGGTAGACAGGCCTCTGTTTGACTCACTGACAGACAGGCCTGTGTTTGACTCACTGACAGACAGGCCTCTGTTTGACTCACTGACAGGCCTCTGTTTGACCCACTGACAGACAGGCCTGTGTTTGACCCGCTGACAGACAGGCCTGTGTTTGACTCACTGACAGACAGGCCTGTGTTTGACTCACTGACAGACAGGCCTCTGTTTGACTCACTGACAGGCCTCTGTTTGACCCACTGACAGACAGGCCTGTGTTTGACCCGCTGACAGACAGGCCTGTGTTTAACCCGCTGACAGACAGGCCTGTGTTTGACTCACTGACAGACAGGCCTGTGTTTAACCCACAGACAGAAACGTGGTGTGAGGCCTCTTTACACAGCATGTATACTGAACAAAATAGAAACGCAACATGTAAAGTGTTGGTCCCATGTTTCATGAGCTGAAATAAAAGATCCCAGAAATTGTCCATACGCATGAAAAGCTTATTTCTCTCAAATGTTTGTTTACATCCATGTTAGTGAGCATTTCTTCTTTGCCAAGATAATCCATTCACCTGACAGGTGTGGCATATTAAGAAGCTGATTAAACAGCATGACACTGTGGAGAGTAAAAGGCCATTCTAAAATGTGCAGTTTTGTCACAAAACACAATGCCACAGATGTCTCAAGTTTTGAGAGAACGTGCAATTGGCATGCTGACTGCAGGAATATCCACCAGAGCTGTTGCCAGAGAATGTTCATTTCTCTACCATAAGCCACCTCAACGTTGTTTTAGAGAATTTGGAAGTATGTCCAACCGACCTCACAACCGCAGACCACGTGTAACCACACCCCCCCCAGGACCTCCACATCTAACTTCTACCCCTGCGGGATGAGACCAGCCACCCGGACAGCTGATGAAACTTTGGGTTTACACAACCAAAGAATTTCTGCACTAACTGTCAGAAACCGTCTCAGGCAAGCTCATCTCCTTCTGAACAGAGTGCCCCGTGGTGGTGGTGGGGTTATGGCATGGGCAGGCATAAGCTACGGACAACAGACACAATTGCATTTTATCGATGGCAATTTGAATGCACAAAGATACCTTGATGAGATCCTGAGGCCCATTGCCGTGCCATTCATCTGCCGCCATCACCTCATGTTTCAGCGTGATAATGATCACGGCCCCATGTCACAAGGATCTGTACACGATTCCTGGAAGCTGAAAATGTCCCAGTTTTTCCATGGCCTGCATACTCACCAGACATGTCACCCATTGAGCATGTTTGGGACGCTCTGGATCGACGTGTATGACTGCGTGTTACAGTTCCCATCAATATCCAGCAACTTCGCACATTCATTGAAGAGGAGTGGGACAACATTCCACAGGCCTCAATCAACAGCCTGATCAACTCTATGGGAAGGACATGTGACGCGCTGCATGAGGCAAATGGTGGTCACACCAGATACTGACTGGTTTTCACCAAATACTGACACACCCTTACTTTCTTCTTAAAGGTATCTGTGACCAACAGACACATATCTGTATTCCCAGTCATGTGAAATCCATAGGGCCTAATGAATATATTTCCATTGACTGCGTTTTATTTTTGTTCAGTGTATGTGTGTGTGTGTACTTTGTGTGTACTTTGTGTGTACTTTGTGTGTAACTGTGGTTGTCTATAGCTCGATTGGTAGAGCATGGCGCTGGCAAAGTCAGGATAGTTAAATAAAGGTTCAATAAAATAAATAGAAATAGTGGGTTCAGTTTCTATGACGACCCGCATGTGAAATGTATCCACCCGCATGTGAAATGTATCCACCCGCATGTGAAATGTATCCACCCGCATGTGAAATGTATCCACCCGCATGTGAAATGTATCCACCCGAATGTGAAATGTATCCACCTGTATGTGAAATGTATCCACCCGCATGTGAAATGTATCCACCCGCATGTGAAATGTATCCACCCGCATGTGAAATGTATCCACCCGTATGTGAAATGTATCCACCCGTATGTGAAATGTATCCACCCGCATGTGAAATGTATCCACCCGTATGTGAAATGTATCCACCCGTATGTGAAATGTATCCACCCGCATGTGAAATGTATCCACCCGTATGTGAAATGTATCCACCCGCATGTGAAATGTATCCACCCGTATGTGAAATGTATCCACCCGTATGTGAAATGTATCCACCCGTATGTGAAATGTATCCACCCGTATGTGAAATGTATCCACCCGTATGTGAAATGTATCCACCCGTATGTGAAATGTATCCACCCGCATGTGAAATGTATCCACCCGTATGTGAAATGTATCCACCCGAATGTGAAATGTATTCACGCATGACTGTAAATCACTGCTAAATAGCTTCTCTTTTTAAAAAAAATTCTGCATGTGTGTTTGGTTATGTCTGTGTGTGTGTGTGTGGCTATGCCTGTGTGTGTGGCTATGCCTGTGTGTGTGGCTATGTCTGTGTGTGTGTGGCTATGTCTGTGTGTGTGGCTATGCCTGTGTGTGTGGCTATGTCTGTGTGTGTGGCTATGTCTGTGTGTGTGGCTATGCCTGTGTGTGTGGCTATGTCTGTGTGTGTGGCTATGTCTGTGTGTGTGGCTATGCCTGTGTGTGTGGCTATGTCTGTGTGTGTGGCTATGTCTGTGTGTGTGTGTGGCTATGTCTGTGTGTGGCTATGCCTGTGTGTGTGGCTATGTCTCTGTGTGTGTGGCTATGCCTGTGTGTGTGGCTATGCCTGTGTGTGTGGCTATGTCTGTGTGTGTGTGGCTATGTCTGTGTGTGTGGCTATGCCTGTGTGTGTGGCTATGTCTGTGTGTGTGGCTATGTCTGTGTGTGTGGCTATGCCTGTGTGTGTGGCTATGTCTGTGTGTGTGGCTATGTCTGTGTGTGTGTGTGGCTATGTCTGTGTGTGGCTATGCCTGTGTGTGTGGCTATGTCTGTGTGTGTGGCTATGTCTGTGTGTGTGTGTGGCTATGTCTGTGTGTGGCTATGCCTGTGTGTGTGGCTATGTCTGTGTGTGTGTGGCTATGTCTGTGTGTGTGTGTGGCTATGTCTGTGTGTGTGTGTGGCTATGTCTGTGTGTGTGTGTGGCTATGTCTGTGTGTGTGTGTGGCTATGTCTGTGTGTGTGTGTGGCTATGCCTGTGTGTGTGTGGCTATGTCTGTGTGTGTGGCTATGTCTGTGTGTGTGTGGCTATGTCTGTGTGTGTGTGTGGTCTGTGTGTGTGTGTGGCTACGTTGCAATAATCCCGTCCGTCAAAACATTTGACAAACACATTGTAGCACGCCGACAGAAGCATGAATGGACTACTCAACCCTCCACAGGACCTGAATGACCCAACCCCAAACACACGTAAGATGTGCAGTGTGTGTTATGTCTGGGAGAAGAAGATCGGTTGTAACAGATGGATAAATAAAATCCTGTTCTATTCTATTGGGACATTCCTAAAATACACCGGTGTGTGTGTGTGTCCGTGTGT
>NC_074700.1:24767259-24774759 GCF_029448725.1 Salvelinus fontinalis | reverse complement strand
TTAATGTTACTACTACTACTATTACTGATGTTAATGTTACTACTACTACTACTATTACTGATGTTAATGTTACTACTACTACTATTATTACTGTTAATGTTACTACTACTACTATTATTAATGTTAATGTTACTACTACTATTATTACTGTTAATGTTACTACTACTACTACTATTATTACTGATGTTACTGTTACTACTACTACTATTATTATTAATGTTAATGTTACTACTACTACTACTATTATTACTGTTACTGTTACTACTACTATTATTATTACTAATGTTAATGTTACTACTACTACTATTATTATTAATGGTACTGTTACTACTACTACTACTACTACTATTATTACTGATGTTAATGTTACTACTACTACTATTATTATTACTACTATTATTACTGATGTCAGAAATTACGATCTTTGTCCCCATACTTTTGTACCTGTTTTCTCCAGCATCTTCACAAGGTCCTTTGCTGTTGTTCTGGGATTGATTTGCACTTTTCGCACCAAAGTACGTTCATCTCTAGGAGACAGAATGCGTCTCCTTCCTGAGCGGTATGACAAATGAGTGGTCCCATGGTGTTTATACTTGCGTACTATTGTTTGTACAGATGAACGTGGTACCTTCAGGCGTTTGGAAATTGCTCTCAAGGATGAACCAGACTTGTGAAGGTCTACAATTATTTTCTGAGGTCTTGGCGGATTTCTTATGATTTTCCCATGATGTCAAGCAAAGATGCACTGAGTTTGAAGGTAGGCCTTGAAATACATCCACAGGTACACCTTCAATTGACTCAAATTATGTCAATTAGCCTATCAGAAACTTCTAAAGCCATGAAATCATTCCAAGCTGTGTAAAGGCATAGTCAACTCAGTGTATGTAAACTTCTGACCCACTGGAATGATGATACAGTGAATTAGAAGTGAAATAATCTGTATATAAACAATTGTTGGAAAAATTACTTGTGTCATGCACCAAGTAGATGTCCTAACCGACTTGCCAAAACTATAGTTTGTTAACAAGAAATGTGTGGAGTGGTTGAAAAAATAGTTTTTATGACTCTAACCTAAGTGTACGTAAACTTCCGACTTCAACTGTATGAATACATTGACAATGTAAGTATTTAACTTGCCATGTCAATATAGCCTGCTGAATTTAATTGAGAGAGAGAGAGAGAGAGAGAGAGAGAGAGAGAGAGAGAGAGAGAGAGAGAGAGAGAGATGCATGTTTTGTAGAGATGAGAGATGAGAGACACCCCCATGTATTTCAATGAGCTGGCACAACATCCAACCACCACGCCTTAGTTTGAGACACTGCCTCCTCCACGTATCTACCACCATCTTCCTGGATAGAGACACTTGTCTCTGGGTCTGGGGATGGGGTTGGGCTAGAGCTGAGAATAGAGGATGGAGTTTAGCTGGATCTGAGGATAGAGGATGAAGTTTAGCTGGATCAGGGGATAGAGGATGGAGTTGAGCTGGATCTGGGGACAGAGGATGGAGTTGGGCTGGAGCTGAGGATAGAGGATGAAGTTGAGCTGGAGCTGAGGATAGAGGATAGAGGATGGAGTTGAGCTGGATCTGGGGACAGAGGATGGAGTTGGGCTGGAGCTGAGGATAGAGGATGAAGTTGAGCTGGAGCTGAGGATAGAGGATAGAGGATGGAGTTGAGCTGGAGCTGAGGATAGAGGGTGGAGTTGGGCTGGAGCTGAGGATAGAGGATAGAGGATGGAGTTGGGCTGGAGCTGAGGATAGAGGATGGAGTTGGGCTGGAGCTGAGGATAGAGGATGCAGTTTGGTTGGAGCTGAGGATAGAGGATGGAGTTGGGCCGGAGCTGAGGATAGAGGATGCAGTTTGGTTGGAGCTGAGGATAGAGGATGGAGTTGGGCTGGAGCTGAGGATAGAGGATGCAGTTTGGTTGGAGCTGAGGATAGAGGATGGAGTTGGGCCGGAGCTGAGGATAGAGGATACAGTTTGGTTGGAGCTGAGGATAGAGGATGGAGTTGAGCTGGAGCTGAGGATAGAGGATGCAGTTTGGTTGGAGCTGAGGATAGAGGATGGAGTTGGGCTGGAGCTGAGGATAGAGGATGGAGTTGAGCTGGAGCTGAGGATAGAGGATGCAGTTTGGTTGGAGCTGAGGATAGAGGATGGAGTTGAGCTGGAGCTGAGGATAGAGGGTGGAGTTGGGCTGGAGCTGAGGATAGAGGATAGAGGATGGAGTTGTGTTGGATCTGGTGATAGAGGATGGAGTTGAGCTGGAGCTGAGGATAGAGGGTGGAGTTGGGCTGGAGCTGAGGATAGAGGATAGAGGATGAAGTTGAGTTGGAGCTGAGGATAGAGGATGGAGTTGAGTTGGAGCTGAAGATAGAGGATGGAGTTGGGCTGGAGCTGAGGATAGAGGATGGAGTTGAGCTGGAGCTGAGGATAGAGGATGCAGTTTGGTTGGAGCTGAGGATAGAGGATGGAGTTGAGCTGGAGCTGAGGATAGAGGATGGAGTTGAGTTGGAGCTGAGGATAGAGGATGGAGTTGGGCTGGAGCTGAGGATAGAGGATGGAGTTGAGTTGGAGCTGAGGATAGAGGATGGAGTTGGGCTGGAGCTGAGGATAGAGGATGGAGTTGAGCTGGAGCTGAGGATAGAGGATGGAGTTGGGCTGGAGCTGAGGATAGAGGATGGGGGTTTGAGTTAGAATAGGGGCTGGGTCTGGGGCAGAAGTGGAGAGGTGAAAACACCATCATCCCACCATCATGTCTGGCGAAAAGACAGATTGATGAGCTGGAGCTGGGGATAGAGGCTAAGGGTTTAGACTAGGACTAGGGATGGACTGGGCTGGAGATAGAGGCTAAGGGCTGAGGCTAGGACTAGGGATGGACTGGGCTGGGGATAGAGGCTTAGGGCTGAGGCTAGGACTAGGGATGGACTGGGCTGGGGATAGAGGCTAAGGGCTGAGGCTAGGACTAGGGATGGACTGGGCTGGAGATAGATAGGGTTTAGGCTAGGACTAGGGATGGATTGGGCTGGGGATAGAGGCTAAGAGTTGAGGCTAGGACTAGGGATGGACTGGGCTGGAGATAGAGGCTAAGGGTTGAGGCTAGGACTAGGGGTGAACTGGGCTGGGGATAGAGGCTAAGGGCTGAGGCTAGGACTAGGGATGGACTGGGGATAGAGGCTAAGGGCTGAGGCTAGGACTAGGGATGGACTGGGCTGGAGATAGATAGGGTTTAGGCTAGGACTAGGGATGGATTGGGCTGAGGATAGAGGCTAAGGGCTGAGCCTAGGACTAGGGGTGGACTGGGCTGGGGATAGAGGCTAAGGGTTGAGGCTAGGACTAGGGATGGACTGGGCTGGGGATAGAGGCTAAGGGTTGAGGCTAGGACTAGGGATGGACTGGGCTGGGGATAGAGGCTAAGGGCTGAGGCTAGGACTAGGGATGGACTGGGCTGGAGATAGAGGCTAAGGGTTTAGACTAGGACTAGGGATGGACTGGGCTGGGGATAGAGGCTAAGGGTTGAGGCTAGGACTAGGGATGGACTGGGCTGGGGAAGAGGCTAAGGGTTGAGGCTATGACTAGGGACGGACTGGGATGGGGATATATAGGGTTGAGGCTAGGACTAGGGGTGGACTGGGCTGAAGAGATAGAGGCTAAGGGTTGAGGCTAGGACTAGGGATGGACTGGGCTGGGGATAGAGGCTAAGGGCTGAGGCTAGGACTAGGGGTGGACTGGGCTGGAGATAGATAGGGTTTAGGCTAGGACTATGGATGGATTGGGCTGGGGATAGAGGCTAAGGGTTGAGGCTAGGACTAGGGATGGACTGGGCTGAGGATAGAGGCTAAGGGCTGAGGCTAGGACTAGGGGTGGACTGGGCTGGAGATAGAGGTTGGTGGCGGGGGTTGGGGAAAGGCTATGGTTATCTCAGGGGCTGAGACTTGGGCTGGAACTAGGGCTGGAACTAATGCTGGAACTAATGCTGGAACTAAGGATGGGACTAGGGCTGGAACTAAGGATGGGACTAGGGCTGGGACTAGAGCTGAGGCTAGGGCTGGGACTAGGGCTGGGACTAGGGCTGGGACTAAGGCTGGGGGTATGGCTGGGACTAGGGCTGGGAATAGGGCTGGGACTAGGGCTGGTATAGCTGGAACTAGGGCTGGGACTAGTGCTGGAACTAAGGATGGTACTAGGGCTGGGACTAGGGCTGGTACTAGGGCTGGTACTAGTGCTGGAACTAAGGATGGGACTAGGGCTGGGACTAGGGCTGGGACTATGGCCTGAACTAAGGATGGGACTAGGGCTGGGACTATGGCTGGAACTAGTGCTGGAACTAAGGATGGGACTAGGGCTGGGACTAAGGATGGGACTAGGGCTGGAACTAGGGCTGGTATGGCTGGAATTAGGGCTGGGACTAGGGCTGGGACTAAGGATGGGACTAGTGCTGGGACTAGGGCTGGTACTATGGCTTGAACTAGTGCTGGAACTAAGGATGGGACTAGGGCTGGTATGGCTGGAACTAAGGCTGGAACTAAGGATGGGACTAGGGCTGGTACTATGGCTTGAACTAGTGCTGGAACTAAGGATGGGACTAGGGCTGGTACTATGGCTTGAACTAGTGCTGGAACTAAGGATGGGACTAGGGCTGGTACTATGGCTTG
Source organism: Salvelinus fontinalis (assembly GCF_029448725.1). Lineage (NCBI taxonomy): Eukaryota > Metazoa > Chordata > Actinopteri > Salmoniformes > Salmonidae > Salvelinus > Salvelinus fontinalis. The sequence goes on along the minus strand of NC_074700.1, from coordinate 24,770,108 downwards.
AACTAGTGCTGGAACTAAGGATGGGACTAGGGCTGGGACTAGGGCTGGGACTATGGCTTGAACTAAGGATGGGACTAGGGCTGGGACTATGGCTGGAACTAGTGCTGGAACTAAGGATGGGATTAGGGCTGGGACTAAGGATGGGACTAGGGCTGGAACTAAGGATGGGACTAGGGCTGGAACTAGGGCTGGGACTAGTGCTGGTATGGCTGGAATTAGGGCTGGGACTAGGGCTGGGACTAGTGCTGGGACTAGGGCTGGTATGGCTGGAACTAAGGATGGGACTATGGCTGGAACTAGGGCTGGTATGGCTGGAATTAGGGCTGGGACTAGGGCTGGGACTAGGGCTGGGACTAGTGCTGGTATGGCTGGAATTAGGGCTGGGACTAGGGCTGGGACTAGTGCTGGGACTAGGGCTGGTATGGCTGGAACTAAGGATGGGACTAGGGCTGGAACTAAGGATGGGACTAGGGCTGGAACTAAGGATGGGACTATGGCTGGAACTAGGGCTGGGACTAGTGCTGGTATGGCTGGAATTAGGGCTGGGACTAGGGCTGGGACTAGTGCTGGGACTAGGGCTGGTATGGCTGGAACTAAGGATGGGACTATGGCTGGAACTAGGGCTGGTATGGCTGGAATTAGGGCTGGGACTAGGGCTGGGACTAAGGATGGGACTAGTATGGCTGGGACTAGGGATGTGACTAGTGCTGGGACTAGTGCTGGGAGACACAGGCAGGGAATGGAAGTAAGGATGATAACACAAGCATCAGCTGCAAGGATCCATTATAAGAAATCAGGGGACTCCTTTGAAGCTTTTGGAGGGGCAGACACTAACTGTACTCTACCCATCCCTCCATCCTCTCCCCCCCTCTCTCTCAATTTATGTTTCAATTCAATTTAACGGCTTTATTGAGATGGGAAACATATGTTTACATTGCCAAAGCAAGTGAAATAGATAATAAACAAAAGTGAAATAAACAATAAAAAATGAACAATTAACATTACACTCACAAAAGTTCCAAAAGAATAAAGACATTACAAATGTCATATTATGTCTATATACAGTGTTATAACGATGTGCATATAGTTAAAGTACAAAAGGGCAAATAAATAAACATAAATATGGGTTGTATTTACAATGGTGTTTGTTCTTCACTTGTTGCCCTTTTCTTGTGGAAAGAGGTCACAAATCTTGCTGCTGTGATGGCATTCTGTCTGTCTCTCTCTCTCTCTCTCTCTCTCTCTCTCTCTCTCTCTCTCTCTCTCTCTCTCTCAATTCAATTCAAGGGGCTTTATTGGCATGGGAAACATGTGTTAACATTGCCAAAGCAAATGAGGTAGACAATACACAAAAGTGAAACAAACAAAACGAATTAACAGTAAACATTACACATGCAGAAGTTTCTCTCTCTCTCTCTCTCTCTCTCTCTCTCTCTCTCTCTCTCTCTTTCTTTCTTTCTCTCGCTCTTGCTTTCGCTCTCTCTCTCTCTCTTTCTCAGTCCCCCATCCCCTCTCTTTCCTTCAACCTCTCTCTGGTTGCCGTTATCTCTCTCTCTTTCCTCCCACCCTCCCTCTCTCTCAGCCATACCCTGATGGCACACAGGACCACATTCCAGTGTGTCTGGCACAGATGGGGAGGCAGATAAGGCTGGGACTCAGCTGATGTTGAGTATGGCAGCAGTGGTTGCCTTCTATGTTGCTCAGGGACCCACCTAAAGGTTGAGGATGTGTCTTCTGACACGTCAAACCAATGTAGAAGTGTGTCTAGCCTGGACCATGTTTCCGGGCCTACACCCAAAAGTATCAGCTGCCAACTACCTGCACCAACTGTTTTCAAAATGAAAAAAAATATTTTTTGTTGTACTAGATCAGGCACACAGGTCCAGATCCTTTCCTGACATGAGCCTTTCTCTTTCAGCGCCAGATAGCCAGAAAGATGGAGACTGAGATTCATGGTTCAACCTCCGGGACTCCGAGAAGCGAAGACGGCAAAGAGGTGGGTATCCTGTTCTGTGTGTCTGTGTGCGTGTGCGTGTGCGTGTGTGTGTGTGCGTGTGCGTGTGCGTGTGTGTGTGTGTGTGTGTGGGGGGGGGGGGGGGGAGACACAAAGAGACATTTAAAAACCAGAGGTGATGTTGATCTCTAATCTCAAAAAGGGGCAGATATTAATACCAGACTAGGGTTTTTTTAAGGCAGGTTAGTGGACCCATGGATTACCTGGTTTTAACCCCACAGATTAAGGGTGGTCTGTCCGGGATTACCTGGTTTTAACCCCACAGATTAAGGGTGGTCTGTCCGAGATTACCTGGTTTTAACCCCACAGATTAAGGGTGGTCTGTCCGGGATTACCTGGTTTTAACCCCACAGATTAAGGGTGGTCTGTCCGGGTTGGCATCGTCTTAACCCCACAGATTAAGGGTGGTCTGTCCGGGTTGGCATCGTCTTAACTCCACAGATTAAGGGTGGTCTGTCCGGGATGGCATGGTTTTAACCCCACAGATTAAGGGTGGTCTGTCCGGGATGGCATGGTTTTAACCCCACAGATTAAGGGTGGTCTGTCCGGGATGGCATGGTTTTAACCCCACAGATTAAGGGTGGTCTGTCCGGGATGGCATGGTTTTAACCCCACAGATTAGGGGTGGTCTGTCCGGGATGGCATGGTTTTAACCCCACAGATTAAGGGTGGTCTGTCCGGGATGGCATGCTCTTAACCCCACAGATTAAGGGTGGTCTGTCCGGGATGGCATGCTCTTAACCCCACAGATTAAGGGGTGGTCTGTCCGGGATGGCATGCTCTTAACCCCACAGATTAAGGGGTGGTCTGTCCGGGATGGCATGAGAGAGAAAAT
>NC_074700.1:24750500-24760246 GCF_029448725.1 Salvelinus fontinalis | reverse complement strand
TTCTTTTTTTTTCAGTGGCAAATGTGGTTTTGAAGACACAAACTGGTGCAATTTTCTGAAGCAGATGGGACACACTTGTGTAGGGCAATTTTGTTCGTTGACTCAGGTTACAAATAGCCTAAAGTTTTGACATAAAACATTTGTTTGACATTTCCAAATGTCGTCCCAACATGTTGCATTCCATTATGCCTACGATATTGATTCAGGGGAAATATTTTGTGCGTATTTGTAAAAGTCATAGGGAATTTAGCGGTTTATGCCACATTCCAATGTTAGTCGGAACTAGGAAACTCAGAATTGTACAACTTGCTAACTGGTTCTAGTCCACGTGCAGTTCAACCAATTAGCAGGTCCTACATTCCAGAGTCCCCTAATTCTGACTAGCAGTTGAACGCGGCATTATGCAAAGTAGAACATTCCACAAAGATCACACTGCCTTCTCAGAAGAGTGATCAATGATCAATTAATGCTTTTTTCTCGTTTACAGTTCAATAATGCAGTTTTAACATCTTTATAAAAGCAACCTCGTCAAAGGTAGCCTATATACTCAAGGTATCAATGTTTTCAACGTTCGCTGTCTTAATTGCATAGTTTGTCACAAGACATGTGTATTTAATCTCCTATTAAATCGTAATGAAACATAAAACTGTAATCTTGTTGACTTTTTATCATTTATTCGAGTAGTGATAGTACCATAGGGGTTTCTAACTAAAGTGGGTAACCAGTGTGTAAAGGTAGGCTATGCGTGACAATGCTAAAGGCCCGCCCCTCTTCTCTCATGCACTGCGAAGTAGTTGCCGTGCGTGAAACAACTCCGTCAGGGAACGAACGTTTTCACGAGTGAACTTGGTGAGTTTTAACTTTCCCTATTCTTTATAGCGTAAAACGACGAAATAACCTAACGATTTCAACTAGTCCTAACGAAAATAGCCCTTTGGTGCGTGATTCTCCCTCATTTGAAATCTCTCTCTCTCTCTCGCTTTGGTCTTTCTTCTCGTCTTTCGGTGGCAGACGCTTTTTGGATTCATCAATGAGCTCGTCCAGGCACTTGTAGCTGCTTGGAGTGAAGACGGGACTGGGAGACCGCTACCAGGAAAACGACCAGTTTTTTCTTCCAGTCTGGATTCAACATGAAATTCTGGTGCGTTTATTTGAGCTCAAAATGATCTGTTGTCGTAGCGGTATAGTTGACATTGCTTGCCAGTTTACAACTGTTCTGTAGCCAAATAGCTTATCCCGCGAAAACTTTATTATAAAGTTAGTATAACTTCAGTTTATTTTTAAAAGCCAGCCTGATATATAATTGTTTATTTCTCTTTTAGGATTTGTGTACTCGCTGTCAGCTGGGCAGTTGAAGCGACACACGGGGTAAGTGCTAACTTACTCATAGTTAATACGGGCTCTCGACTCGAGTGTGCTCATGTAACCTCCAATCAACTGATAAGGCTACAGCCTTGAAGTTGTGTTATTTTTCTATCGCTGTATTGCAAGCCTCTGATTTATCATTTAGGGCAACATTGTTTCAAACAATATGGTGCATGACCAGCGCTGTGTCAGTTTAGGTTACCAGAGGTGCACCGCTCTATTGCGCAGAGCGGAGCTCGCTGGTGTGTTTTACAACAATTATTATCCCTAGGCTATGCATATTCCAAATGCTTAAATGATGCAAAGGCGTCTTGTACATGTATTATATATATTTAGATATTGTAAGACTGTTGTTTGACTGGGCCACTTATTGGTGGCTAATTCAAAAGAAACATCACGACATATTCACGCTCACTGTAGCTTTCTCTAGGACATGGCACAGTGTGCGTGTTAAATGCAGGATTCATGCCTTCTCAGAGAATCACCCTTCCTCTTTTGGGGGAATTTAAATATTTGTCTGGGGTTTATTGAGCGCTGTCTGTAGATTCTGCAAGAGCCCACCAGTCAAATTGCTTACTGACCTTTCATCCATCATTTGAGTTTTACGCATGTGAAGATGTTCTTTATTTCAACATCATCCAGTCAGTGACAGATGGCCATTTTACTATTATAATTAACATTTTCATAATGATTTAGAAAGTTAAAACGCACATGATTTATCCCCATAGTTGCAACTATCATTTATTTCGTTTTGTTTTACTTGTATTTATTGAATACTGTCTGTAGGATAGAATACTGAATACTGTATGTAGGATAGAATACTGAATACTGTCTGTAGGCCCACTGAGATTTGCGAGCGAGTTAAACCCCGCTCCCTTTTGAATAATTCGACAAATAACTTTAGCCTCACCTGGAGCGCCTCATTCACGGTATGGTTTACAGGCCTGCCTACGTGTAATTGTCATACATTTCTAATACATGCATAGCCTAGTAATGCTATGAGGATTTAAAGATGACTACGATATAAAGATTGTAGTCACAGTTATAGGCACAATTATAGTCATAGTTTACACTTTCTTTTAAAGAAATACATTTATGTCTGATTTTCCGTTAATTCATCCGCACATTACCATCTAGTATTTTCTAAGAACGGGTTGATTGCAAAATGAGGTCTTGATGCCCTAGTCTGGACCTATGCGATATCTGAGCATTCCATGGAACCATTGTAGCGGAGAGAGAATTGACCTCATGCGCTAAAGCCTAGGTGATGGTTGCTCTGGGAACCAAGTGTACTGGCCCCACGTTAACTCATCATGCAAGAGTATGACCCGAAACATGTCTGTTCTAAAGAAAAAGCATGTTCCTTCAGATACTTTCTTTATATTGTATTACCTGCCCTAATATAACACAGTATTCATGTTATTGCAGCTTGTATGCACTTGGAAGTTTGCTTGTAGTCTCTGCGTATTTATGTGTCGTCATGCAATCACCTTAGAAACTAAGCTAGTGTTGACTTATGCAGATGTTACAACTCACAGAGGTCAGGTCATGTGCGAATAGGGTGAACCTTATGAACTGCGCCTTAAGATGATGTCATAAAAGGTTATTGTAGGCTGTGTATAGATCATGTCTTGAGAGGCTAAATGGGTTTGTATTTGTATTTATTATGGATCCCCATTAGCTGCTGCCAAGGCTGCTATTCTTCCTGGGGTCCAGCAAAATGAAGGCAGTTATGCAATTTTAAAAACATTTCAATACATTCACAACAGATTTCACAACACATTAAGTGTGTCCCCTCAGGCCACTACTTTACTACCACATATCTACAACACAAAATCCATCTACACGTGTGTGTATAGTGCGAATGTTATTGTGTGTGTGTGTGTGTGTGTGTATGCATGTGCCTGTGTTTGTCTCTCCACAGTCCCCGCTGTGAAAATCTGATTCTACTGCTTGCATGAGTTACTTAATGTGGAAAAGAATTCTATGTAGTCATGGCTCTATGAAATACTGTGTGCCTCCCACAGTCTGTTCTTGGGGACTGTGAAGGGACCTCTGGTGGAAAGTCTTGTGGGGTACGCATGGGTGTCCGAGCTGTGTGTCAGATATACTTGAATGTGTTGTGTCAGAATTTGTTGCAGGCATGTCATGCCTAAATACGCTCATCTTGCCAATTAAAAAAATCCTTAATGTAGTTGGCAATATCAGTGGGTTTTGTTATGAATGAGCCATCTGAATCAATGAATGATGGAGCTGAGTTTGCCTTTTTGCCCAACATTTCAGTTAAGGTGCTCCAAAGCTTTTTACTATCATTCTTTATATCATTTAACTTTGTTTCATAGTATAGTTTATTTTAATTTGTATTCAGTTTAGTCACATGATTTCTCACTTTGCAGTACGTTTGCCAATCGGTTGTGCAGCAAGACTTATTTGCCGTACTTTTTGCCTCATCCTTCTCAACCATTCCATTTTTCAGTTCCTCATAAATCAAAGGGGATTTAACCATTTTTCCCCCAGTCATTTTCTTGTTGGGTGCATACTTATAAGTAACTGGAATAAGCAATTTCATAAATGTGTCAAGTGCAGCATCTGGTTGATCCTCATTACACACCACAGACCATCAAATATTATTTAAATCATCAACACAAGAATCACTACAAAAATTGAATGACCTCTTATACACTATATTACTTTTCCTAGATATAGCTATTATATTGGGATCACTACATCCGATTGATTTGGATATTACTTTAAAGCAAGTTTCTGCAGCTTGAGTAAAGATGTGATCAATACACATACAGTTGAAGTCAGAAGTTTACATAAACTTAGGTTGGATTCATTAACTCGTCTTTCAACCACTCCACACATTTCTTGTTAACAAACTATAGTTTTGTCAAGTCGGTTAGGACATCTACTTTGCGCATGACACAAGTAATTTTTCCAACAATTGTTTACAGACAGATTATTTCACTTATAATTCACTGTATCAGAATTCCAGTGGTTCAGAAGTTTACATACACTAAGTTGACTGTGCTCTTAAACAGCTTGGAAAATTCCAGAAAATGACGTCATGGCTTTAGAAGCTTCTGATTGGCTAATTGACATCATTTTAGTCAATTGGAGATGTACCTGTGGATGTATTTCAAGGCCTACCTTCAAACTCAGTTTCTCTCTGCTTGACATCATGGGAAAATCAAAAGAAATCAGCCAAGACCTCAAGAAATTAATGTGTAGACCTTCTAGAGATGAACGTACTTTGGTGCAAAAGGTGCTAATCAATCCCAGAACAACAGCAAAGGACCTTGTAAAAATGCTGGAGGAAACAGGTACAAAGTATCTATATCCACAGTAAAACAAGACCTATATCGACATAATCCGAAAGGCTGTTCAGCAACGAAGAAGCCACTGCTCCAGAACTGCCATAAAAAAGCCAGACTATGGTTTGCAACTGCACATGGGGACAAAGATCGTACTTTTTGGAGAAATGTCCTCTGGTCTGATGAAACAAAAAATATAACTGTTTGGCTATAATGACCATCATTATGTTTGGAGGTAAAAGGGGGAGGGTTGCAAGCCGAAGAACACCATCCCAACTGTGAAGCACGGGGGTGGCAACATTATGTTGTGGGGGTGCTTTGCTGTATGAGGGACTGGTGCAAGTTGTGGCAAAATGCCTTAAGGACAACAAAGTGAAGGTATTTGAGTGGCCATCACAAAGCCCCGACCTCAATCCCATAGAAAATGTGTGGGCAGAACTGAAAAAGTGTGTGCGAGCATGGAGGTCTACAAACCTGACTCAGTTACACCAGCTCTGTCAGGAGGAATGGGCCAAAATTCACCCAACTTATTGTGGGAAGCTTGTGGAAGGCTACCCACAACATTTGACTTAAGTTAAACAATTTAAAGGCAGTGCTACAAAATTCTAATTGAGTGTATGTAAACGTCTGACCCACTGACAATGTAATAAAATAAATAAAAGCAGAAATAAATCATTCTCTCTACTATTATTCTGACATTTCACATTCTTAAAATAAAGTGGTGATCCTAACTGACCTAAGATAGGGAATTTTTACTTGGATTAAATGTCAGGAATTGTGAAAAACTGAATTTAAATGTATTTGGCTAAGGTGTATGTAAACTTCCGACTTGAGATTAGATCAGATCTGTCAATCATTTAATTCCTGTGCTGTTTGTAACTACCCTGCTAGGTTAACTGATAATCGGAACCAGGTTGCAGACACTGGTTACAGTTTGAAGCTTTTACTTGAGTGGGCAGCTTGATGAAAGCCAGACAACATTGAAATCACCCAGAAAATATACCTCTCTGTTGATATCACATACAGGACATTGTCAAGCATTTTACACATATTATCCAGATACTGACTGTTAGCACTTGGTGGTCTATAGCAGCTTCCCACCAGAATGGGCTTTAGGTGAGGCAGATGAACCTGTAGAACCAAAATTACTTCAACAGTATTTAACATGAGGTCCTCTCTAAGCTTTACAGGAATGTGGTTCTGACTATAAATGGCAACACCTCCATCATTGGCATTTCTGTATTTTCTGTACATGTTATAATCATGTATTGCTTCCACTGTATCATCAAAGATATTATCTACGTGAGTTTCAGAGATTGTCAGAATATGAATGTCATCTGTTACTAGCAAGTTATTGACTTCATGAACCTTGTTTTTTAGGCTACATAATGTATGTTACATATCTGGGCAGTTTTTTTTCTGGGATGCTTAGTTTAGCATTAGCATTAGTTTAGCATCTGCTACATCTTACCACTTTTTTTATAGACCGAGTTACTGGTGCTTCCGGCTTTAATATTTGCATGTAAACCGGAATCAGGAGGATATAATTATGGTCAGATTTGCCAAATGGAGGGCGAGGGAGAGCTTTGTCAGCGTCTCTGTGTGGAGTAAAGGTGGTCTAGAGTTTTTTTCCCCCCTCTGGTTGCACATTTAACATGCTGACAGAAATGAGGTAAAACTGATTTAAGATTCCCTGCATTAAAGTCGCCGGCCACTAGGAGCAGCGCCGCCTCTGGATGAGCTTTTTCCTTTTTGCTTATGGTGGTATACAGCTCATTGAGTGCGGTTTTAGTGCCAGCATTGGTCTGTGGTGGTATGTAGACAGCTACGAAAAATACAGATGAAAACTAGATAGTGTGGTCTACAGCTTATCGTGAGATACTCTTCCTCAGGCGATCAAAACCTTGAGACTTCCTTAGATATCGTGCACCAGCTGTTGTTAACAAATATGCATAGGCCCCCGCCCTGTGTCTTACTGCTGTTCTATCCTACCGATAGTGTACAACCCGCCAGCTGTATGTTATTAATGCCGTCGTTCAGCCACGACTCTGTAAAACATAAGATATTACAGTTAATGTCCAGTTGGTAGGATTTACGTGCTTTCAGTTTCAGTCCATTTATTTTCCAGCAATTGAACGTTAGCTAACAGTACGGATGGCAAATGACAAAGGCAGATTAGCAACTCGCTGCCTGATCCTCAGAAGGCACCCCGATCTCTTTCTGTAAAATCGCAGTTTCTTTCTCCAGCGAATTTTTTTTTTTTTTTTTTTTTTTTACCTTTATTTTACTAGGCAAGTCAGTTAAGAACAAATTCTTATTTTCAATGACGGCCTAGGAACAGTGGGTTAACTGCCTGTTCGGGGGCAGAACGACAGATTTGTACCTTGTCAGCTCGGGGATTTGAACTTGCAACCTTCCAGTTACTAGTCGGGGATGAGGGCCTGTTCGAGTGTTTGGAGTATATCCTTCCCATCCGACTCATTAAAGAAAAATTCTTGGTCCAATTCGAGGTGAGTAATCGCTGTTCTGATGTCCAGAAGCTCTTTTCAGTCATGAGACAGTAGCAGCAACTTTATGTACAAAATAAAGTTATAAACAATGTGAAAATAAATAAATAAATAGAGCCAATAAAACAGCAGCCATACTCTCCGGTGCCATCTTCACTAGTCATTGTGTGTGTGTGTGTGTGTGTGTGTGTGTGTGTGTGTGTGTGTGTGTGTGTGTGTGTGTGTGTGTGTGTGTGTGTGTGTGTGTGTGTGTGTGTGTGTGTGTGTGTGTGTGTGTGTGTGTGTGTGTGTGTGTGTGTGTGTGTGTGTGTGTGTGACACTACAAGCAGCTGCCTTTGGGCTTTTTGTGGGTGCGCGTGGTCATTCTCTTGTGGCTTCACTGTAATGAAATGAGTCAGTGTTTATGGATACATATATGGTCAGCTTTTGGCTCTCAATTCAATAGAGACTGATTAGAGATTGAAACGGTCCCTAATTTGTTTATTATTGTAGTTAGTGAATGACTGATTGATTATTAGAAAGATCCCTCCCTATATGCCTTTATTGTCAATTGAGTCATCTTAGTTTGGTCTAGTGTTAGTTACGTGAGGTCAGACTTTGACGAAGGTAGATTGGGTGGTGATTCAACCTATCATCACCTTCAGTGGAGATCAGCTGATCTGTGGTTAACCTAACTAGTCAGAAATGGCATAGGTGGTTCCAATCTCAACCCTACCACAGAGAGAGGTGGTGAAGCGTGTAGGGAATCTCTCTCGCTCTCTCAATTCACTTTCAATTCAAAGGGCTTTATTGGCATGGGAAACATATGTTTACATTGCCGAAGCAAGTCAAATAGATAATGAACAGAAGTGATGTAAACAATAAATGAACAGTTAACATTACACTCACAAATGTTCCAAATGAATACCGGGGTGGCAGGTAGACTAGTGGTTAGAGTGTAGGGGCGGCAGGTAGACTAGTGGTTAGAGTGTAGAGGCGGCAGGTAGACTAGTGGTTAGAGGGTAGAGGCGGCAAGTAGACTAGTGGTTAGAGTGTAGGGGTGGCAGGTAGACTAGTGGTTAGAGTGTAGAGGCGGCAGGTAGACTAGTGGTTAGAGTGTAGGGGTGGCAGGTAGACTAGTGGTTAGAGTGTAGAGGCGGCAGGTAGAGTAGTGGTTAGAGTGTAGGGGTGGCAGGTAGACTAGTGGTTAGAGGGTAGAGGCGGCAGGTAGACTAGTGGTTAGAGTGTAGGGGTGGCAGGTAGACTAGTGGTTAGAGTGTAGAGGCGGCAGGTAGAGTAGTGGTTAGAGTGTAGAGGCGGCAGGTAGAGTAGTGGTTAGAGTGTAGGGGCGGCAGGTAGACTAGTGGTTAGAGTGTAGAGGCGGCAGGTAGACTAGTGGTTAGAGTGTAGAGGCGGCAGGTAGACTAGTGGTTAGAGGGTAGAGGCGGCAGGTAGACTAATGGTTAGAGTGTAGAGGCGGCAGGTAGACTAGTGGTTAGAGTGTAGGGGTGGCAGGTAGACTAGTGGTTAGAGTGTAGGGGTGGCAGGGGTGGCAGGTAGACTAGTGGTTAGAGTGTAGAGGCGGCAGGTAGACTAGTGGTTAGAGTGTAGAGGCGGCAGGTAGACTAGTGGTTAGAGTGTAGAGGCGGCAGGTAGACTAGTGGTTAGAGTGTAGGGGTGGCAGGTAGACTAGTGGTTAGAGTGTAGAGGCGGCAGGTAGACTAGTGGTTAGAGTGTAGGGGTGGCAGGTAGACTAGTGGTTAGAGTGTAGGGGTGGCAGGTAGACTAGTGGTTAGAGTGTAGAGGCGGCAGGTAGACTAGTGGTTAGAGTGTAGAGGCGGCAGGTAGACTAGTGGTTAGAGTGTAGGGGCGGCAGGAAGACTAGTGGTTAGAGTGTAGGGGCGGCAGGAAGACTAGTGGTTAGAGTGTAGGGGCGGCAGGTAGACTAGTGGTTAGAGTGTAGGGGTGGCAGGTAGACTAGTGGTTAGAGTGTAGAGGTGGCAGGTAGACTAGTGGTTAGAGTGTAGAGGCGGCAGGTAGACTAGTGGTTAGAGTGTAGGGGCGGCAGGAAGACTAGTGGTTAGAGTGTAGGGGCGGCAGGTAGACTAGTGGTTAGAGTGTAGGGGTGGCAGGTAGACTAGTGGTTAGAGTGTAGAGGTGGCAGGTAGACTAGTGGTTAGAGTGTAGAGGCGGCAGGTAGACTAGTGGTTAGAGCGTTGGGCCACTAACCGAAAGGTTGCTAGGTCGAATCCCCATGCTGAGAAGGTAAACATCTGTTGTTCTGCCCCTGAACAAGTCAGTGTGTGTTTTCCCAGGCCATCATTGTAAATAAGAATTTGTTCTTAACTGACTTGCCTCGTTAAATAAATAAAAATAGCGCTGTCTTTTATGACCATATTATGTATACATCTCTTTCAATTCAATTCAAAGGGCTTTATTCTCATGGGAATATTATTATCTTCTTTCTCTCGCTCTCCTCCTCTCCTCTCTCCTCCTCTCCTCTCTCCTCCTCTCTTCTCACCTCCTCTCCTCTCTCCTAGCCATTTGTCTCGCTCCTTTCTACTGCAGATAATAAAAG